>NW_007731379.1:0-63619 GCF_000696425.1 Galeopterus variegatus | reverse complement strand
AAAAAAAAAAAAAAAAAAAAAAAAAAAAGAAAAAAGAAAAGGGGATATGATGGACCCGGACAATTCCCTTTGTCCCTGCCACTTCATGGAGTGGGTATAAAGGAGCCGGGGCTGACATCAAATTGTCACTTGATGAAGGGGAAGAAGAAGAGGGGTTGGGTGGCAGAGGACGAAGAGAGGGAAAAGGTGAAGGGGCTGGTGGAGGATGTGAAGCATAAGGAGGTGGTTGGGGAGCAGAGTGGTCTGACAGATCAAAAGATTGATCCAAGTCTGGAAGGGGAGGTTGGGCATGAGCTAGGAGAATTTGAGACATAGGACAGTTTTGATAGAGAGAAGGATGCCATCAGAGATAGAAGAAGGCTTGAACATAAGGATTCTCTCCAGCCTTGCCGCTTTGGGGACAAAAGTTTTCTAGGTCTCTGAGAGTATCCAAATCGAAAGTGCCATTTTCTGGCCACTGGGATCCATTGTCTAGTCTGTATTTAGGCCAAACCTGATTGTAGTAGAAAACAAGGCATTTGGGTTTAACATCTTCCTGGAGGCCAAGAGGTGGGCCAGGAGACAGGCCAGAGGGCATAGAGATTACAGTAGAAAATGAGACATTTAGGTTTAATGTCTCCCTGGAGGCCAAGAGATTGTAAATTGGCCAGGAGACAGCCCAGAGGCATAGAGCATGGAGGTCTGGATTCTGAGGACCCCATTTAGAGGGTGAGAAGGAGGTGATCCATCCCACTAGAAGAAGGGTAACACCAAGGAACATCCTCCTTGGTGTGTACCTTCCTTTCAAGAGAGGAGCCACCGACTGGCTAAAAGAGTGTCCTCCAATAGCTGGGGGGCATGAGAGGGGTTCCCTCAGCCAGGCACCTGGGCCTCATAACAAGTAGATAGTAGTCACAGAGAGTACTCAGGGGATCCCATAGAAGTAGGACAGACCCACTGACTCATCCTGAATTGAGGCCAATGGTGGATGCATTGGTCTGAAATGGCAAAAGGAGAGAGTCCCAGAGGTACCCAGTTTGACAGGCCCAGGAAGGGCGGCTGGGAGGGCCAATCAACCCAAGAGAGAGGAACATCTGAAGGTCCCAGCCAGGACCCTTCCCGGGTTTCGGCACCAAAATGAAAGAAAGTGAGCCAAAATGCCAGGTACCGAACAAGCTTTATTAAAGGAAGAAAATCTGCTGGGCTGTGCTCAAAATGGAGGGCAGTGCCAGGTGCGGGGGTGGGGAAGCTTATATAGGCTGTAGGGAAGACTGACATAATCAGGGAGGGGTTTGGTGCTGGAGTGGAAGATAAGGCTGGCGGATGCAATCAGGTGGAAGGTTGCTCCCATGCAGAAGTAGAGAAGTTTCTATTTCTCAGAAACCATGAGGTTTCTTGTAAGGGAAAGGCTGGTGGCCATTTTGTGCTGAGTGTGTATAAAAATGGTGCCAGTCATGTCCAAGATGGTGCCAGTCACGTCCAAGATCCACCACTTTACCCTCAAAAGATCCTTAGCTGTTGCAGGGGCATCTGTTGACTTCTTCACTGTTGTCTTCTTTTTCTTGTTTTTGTAGTTACCATTTGTTGAGTATTATGATGTGTCAGATATTCCCCTTTAGTGAACAATACCTTATAAAACATTCAAAACAATTCTAGTTACTATAGTTACTCCTAACTAGGTCAATCACTAGTGAATGAACGACACATTGGTTGAGAGTCTACATGGGGCTGTCTTGGGGAGTAAATTTCCAGGTACTTGTGGTTTTCTGTGCCTGCAGGTAAAGTGGGTGCTCACAGGGCTAGCATGCCCTTGGGGAAAAAAGTGAAGGTGATAGATTTGGGAGTAAAATCACACCACAGGGTTGAGCAGAAGGAAATGGCTAAGGGATCCAAGCAGGTATGGTTAGAACACTATGTATCTTCTGCTACAATCATACACCTTTTCTGCTTAGCCTTATCATGGTTGCAATTTTGCGTTTGTCTGGGAGACTTCTTGGTTAATGGCTGTCCACACCAAGAATCATTAGCCCATTGAGGGCAGAAACCCTGTCTCTTCACCCTTTTAGAATCCAGCACAAGTGGTGCTAACTTTTTGTTGAATAAATGATTAAATGCCTGTTCCTAGATGAAGAAATTAAGGCTCAAAGAAATGAAGTGACACTGCCATTGACCAGGTTGGTTCTTTGGGGGAACTCAGGATATGAACTTGAGGTTTGTGTGGAAGCAAATGCCTTGCTGTTAATCAATATAATAGGGTCTCCATGAATCCAGTACAATTGTATAAAATGTGTGTAAGCTTTGGTTCATATGCAAAATGAGAAGCATTAATAATAATTTCACATGTTGTTTTAAGATTCAGATAATCACATAAATTTAGAATTTTATATAGAAAATACAAAGTATTCCCCTTGAACATAGTAGACACATTAAAATCAGTTGTTGTTAACATCATCATTATATCATCATTGCTTTTTCCGGATCTGCCTGCTCCTATTGCTAGTCTTTGGGAACTCTATCATCTTTTATTATTTATTTATTTATTTACTAATTGACATATAATGCACATATTTATGGGGTACAGAGTGATATGTTGATACATGAATAAGATGTGTAAGGATCAAATCAGGGTAATTAGCATATCCATCACAGCAAACATTTATTGTTTCTTTGTGTTGAGAACATTTAAAGTCCTCTCTTTCAGCCACTTGAAAATATACAATAAATTGTTAATTACAGTCATCTATTACTACTATAGAACACTAGAACTTATTCTTTCTATCCAGTTGTAAGTTTCTCCATTAACCAACCTCTCCCTATCCTGCCCTGCCCCCAGTCTTTCATAACCACAATCTAACATCTTATTACATTGTCATTCTTGGTTTGTCAGGTAGGTCCTAGGAAAATGTTATGAAAATTAGCAAAGTGTTAAAATTTCATCAGATGACCCTATAAAGAAGATTTCCTTTAAGAGGACTGCAATACTGTTATAATCTTTGTTTTAAAGATCTGTTTCAGGGCCGGCCCGGTGGTGCACTGCTACAGTGCGCCGCTTGGGAAGTGCGGCATTTTAAAGATCTGTTTCAGGGCCGGCCCGGTGGTGCACTGCTACAGTGCGCCGCTTGGGAAGCGCGGCAGCACTCCCTCCGAGGGTTCGGATCCCACATACAGACCGGCCGCTCACTGGCTGAGCGAGGTGTGGGGGCAACACCGAGGGTTGCGATCCCGTTGCCGGTCCCGGTCCGGTACGGGCACGACACTGAGGGTTGCGATCCGTTGCCGGTCACGAAAAAAGACAAAAAAGGAAAAAAAAAAAAAAAGATCTGTTTCATAAAATCCACCAGGTATTAAAAAACACTGTGTCCCAAATCCCTTCCCCTACGTATTTTCTCTTTTAATGTGTGTAGTAGAAAGAAGAGAGTAATACCAACTTAGTTCTTATCCTCTACCCTCACCAACCCCAGCCTTATCATAGATATTTTTACCCTTTGAGATGGCAGTGGCTACAACTACAGATGTGGCTGCTCCTGTGGAGCTCTTAAAAAGTAGGTTGAATGTGTGAGGTGTAAGGCCAATGGTAGGCTGCCATTATTTCAAGTGTTTCTGCAACCAGAGTTCAGAATTTTAAACTTTCCACCCTTCTCTTGTCTGGAAGAAACAGGTTTGCTCCTTACAGATCCCTGTCCTTCAATGACATCACAACAGGTGTGACCACAGACAGTCCTCATTTCTAGCATCTTCTTTTTAAACATATTTATTGGGATATAATATACATACTATAAAACCCATCCATTTAAAGTGTCCTGTTCAATGGTTTTAGTATATTCATAGAGTTTGCAACATTCAGCATTATTTGTAATTCATCACTCAGGGCAAAGCAATTTCTCAGTTCCCTGAAGATAGTGTACTTTCAGAAAGGTAATGGGTCAGATAGTTTTAAAAATTGATACATTTATAAGGTTACCTTTCCCCTACACATAGGGAGTATGAAAACATTCTCATGTTTTTCATAGAAGCAGAGCATTTCCTCTGGGGGAGGGGAACTTAAGTTAATATCATGTATATCATATTAACTCAGCAATGTTTCTTATTAGATTTTTATCTGAAATGCACTACTTCTTCATTAAAATTGTCCTTAAACTGAAAATAGTGTTTGCCTGTCAAGTAAAAATGAATAAATATTTTATAATACTGTGAAAAGTATGCTTGCCTGAAAATGATTGTTAACTGACTTGGACTTACATTAACTCACTGGGTAAATTTAGGAAAGGTCCTAATAAGTATGATTCTCAGTCTACATCTGTGAAATGAAGAGAGAAATGCTTGCTAAATTTTCTTCCAGTTCTTAATTTTTATACATTAATTTGCAGTGGACCACTCTCTGCTTAATGCTATAATTTTGTGATTTTCTTATTTTAAAAGAAGGTCAGAAACACTTTTGCATGATCCTGATGTGCGTATGTGATATTGACAATAACAGACTAAAAAAAAGCATTATCAAATGTTGGCTAAGGTGAATGTAAAAGTGAGGGCTTTAAAAAAACAATCTTAGGACTCTATGGCCTTGTAAAATTGCCTAATTGTTGCATGGATAAGCATTCTATATTTTCAAGTATAAGAACTTTTGGGTCAGGAACAAGATATTTTTCCATGCTTGGTTCTCACATTACAATTGATGCTCAATAAATGCTTGTTAAAAGAATAACTGTAGGGCCGGCCCCGTGGCTCACTCTGGAGAGTGAGGTGCTGTTAGCGCTGAGGCCGTGGGTTTGGATCCTATATAGGGATGGCCAGTGCGCTCACTGGCTGAGTGTGGTGCTGACCACACTGTGCTGAGGGTTGTGATCCCCTTACCCGTCAGAGAGAGAAAAAAAAAAAAGAATAAATGTATTTTAGTTAGCCAAAGTGCAGGAAAAAAAATGTGAGTTGAGGCAGAACAACCTATAAAAGGGTGAATGTGACACTTTATGTCAGAGGGACTTTAAGCATGAAAACAAACACTAACCTCTAAGAAAATGTGAAATGTCCCCTCAGCAGACCTAGCTGCAATAATAAAAGCCCTGGACAATATGGGCATCATAACAAAGAAAGAAATTTGCTGAATACAATGACAATTATTATTTTATTGGTTTCAGACTATGCAGATATTTAAATAGACAACATGTTAATTTTTAAATATCTGGAACCAATCTTTTTTTAAAAAAAACCACAAAAACTGTGAATTAATAAAATTAGCTATTGAACAGAGAAATCAAAGGCTCAGAACACCACAAATGAAATTAAGTTGTTTATACTTATCTTGGCCAAAAAACATTATTCTAGCAGCTCTTCCCTATATCATCAAAGTTTTTTTTGTTTTTTTGGTTTTTTTTGTCTTCTGTTGTACAACAGAAGTTACCATTTCATTCAGTCAAGTTTGTCGATGCATTTTTGGTGATTTATAAAGATGGTGACATTCATAAAAATGATTAATTCATTTCTTAGCACCTAATGACCAGGGAGGAAATAGAACAGCAGCCTTCATTTTTCCTGACTCTGGATCTCAGGAGCACAACTGTTTTCATGTGCTGCGGGTTTTCCCATTCATATACACACGAAGACCTGGGAGTAATTTGCCAAAGACATGTCCCCATGGGTGTCCTCATTGGCTTCTCTATTGTACACCTTTTCTTTAAAAAACCAAAACAAAACAGTACTCTAGTTCTTGCCTGTGGGTGCTGGGCTGAGAAAAACAGCCGACTTTCCTTAATACTGCTGCTCCCCATCCACCAAATCCAGACCATAGGCTACCAACGTGCTCGGGAATGAGAATAAACTAGAGAAAGATAACCAGGACACTGGGTCCCTGCATGTGAATCCTTGTCATGACCAGCCAAGAGTTTCCCAGGTGAAAATCTATGAAGAAGATGAGACTAGGCAAAGGGCCACTTAATGATTAGCTGAATTTGGCCCAACCACTGCAGAACTGCTCTGAATGGCATGGTGACAAGGGGACTCCTTTGTCTAACTAGAAAGACAGACCTGGGCACTTTCTTATTGTGCCCTACACCAGTGGTTCCTAAACTATCTGTTCCTCACTGAAACTTGAATGCTTTAAAAATGTAAATTCCCAGACCCACCGCCAGGCTTAATGAATTCAATTTCTTGAAGGGGGCATGGGAAGTTTGTGTATAAAATACCCACAGGTGATTGTGATGCAACTAGTTATTTAGAAACCATTGTCAGGAGACTTATCTAGATCCACCTTGGCTTTCAAAGGTCATGGGAGCAGGAGAGAGAGGACCCTCTTTTCCAGAGAGAGGAGACACTATGTCCCCAGCCCTCGTGTATGGAACAAGAGCACAGGAACTGAGGAGCGTGCTAAAGAACAGTAGAGCTGGTGAGGCCCTCTGCCAAGGGGGGCTGCCCAGTCATTCCTGGGCTCCAGCACAGGAAAGAAGGGACAGGAGGGAGTCAAAGGAAGAAACTTGCCTGGACCTTGTCTCCAGCAGGAACAGCCTCTGGCCCTGGTTCACCTTCAAAGACCATCTCCTCAAGGGCTCAGATGGTTAACTCATCACAGCAAAAGCACCATTCTTTGTACTATGCATCAGTTTTAAAGTCTATTAACCATGAAGACAGAGGACTGAGGAATACTAAATGTTTTCCTCTAGAATAGTGTTTCCCAACATGAAGCATGGGCATTTTGGCACAACACTGGGTAATGTCAGGTGATATCCTAAACCCATATGGGGCAGAGGCAGCTTAAATGGGGAGGCCAAGGCTATGCGAAGAAGAGGAGAATAGGAGCAGAAAAAAATGGAGCAGGGGCCGGCTGGTTATCTCAGTTGGCTAGAGCACAGTGTTATTACACTAAGGTCAAGTGTTCAGATCCCCATACCAGCCAGCCACACACACACAAAAAAGAGCAATATCCTACAGGGTTTCCTTTTCCTAGGCATGGGAGCCTCTTTCTCAGCCCAATTAGGATGCTGGCAACAATCCTTGAACCTCATTTCTCCATTAAACCACCTAATGATTTAAATTACTTTTTGTTATTGAATGACCCAAATGTAGACTTGACCATACCCCTCAATAAACATAGTTTAGAAAAATGCTTAGGAACACCTTGCAAGTATCTCTTCATGATGTTCTAACAAGATGATGGTGTGTGGATGGGTATGACAATTTTCTATTACTTTGCAAAAACTAATAACTGGATATGTTCAGAAAAACACATTCTGGATATTCCTCTCGGTATTTTTCTACACAAAAAATTTGTTGGACAAAAGTCCCTTGCATTGTGACTCTCAGTGTCCTGCTCTATCAACAAAAGTACAATTAAATGGATACAATTTTACCATTCTGGGTACAAATGTGAATTGGGATTCAAGATAAAAATAATTCACTGACAAAAAATTCTATCTTTATCTTAACCTTAGTGATGCTAAACTAGATATTTCTGGGTAACAATGAACAGTTCACTTATTCTCATTCAGAAATTCTTTTCTATATTTTACTCATATTTTTTATAAAAATTAGCAATTTAAATATTAATATTTATCAGGCTTACTTTTATGGTTACCTTCTCTTTATGCCATATAATATAGACTATTTAAAGAAGGCAAGAGAAATTTGCTTTTTGAACAAAATTTTCTTTAGAGCAAATAATATTTTTACTCAAATAAATTGAAATTAAAAATCATTAAAGGTGATGAATCATTGTGGGGAAATCCTGATGACAGTCAATGAGTGATAGCAGTTTGAGAATCACTTCTCACGGGTCTGTGGTCTTCTCTGGAGGAGGAAGGTACAAATCACCCGGATACAAGGGTGATTGATGAAAAGTAAGTTCATGTGTTAAAACCAAATCCTGATGACAGTCAATGAGTGATAGCAGTTTGAGAATCACTTCTCACGGGTCTGTGGTTTTCTCTGGAGGAGGAAGGTACAAATCACCCGGATACAAGGGTGATTGATGAAAAGCAAGTTCAGGTGTTAAAACTTTAGGCATTAGTGGAGACCACAGAGGTATTCAAGGAATTAAGATTTTGGGGGAAAGATGACATAAGATAGACAAAGCATGAAATCCTTATGCATATTTTTACGTTTTCTGAGATAAAACCATGTAGCACATAAATAAATGATCTTTTCCTCATCATGTTTAGCAGTAATGGGTTCTATGCTATTAATTCCATAAACCATTCCTTGCATGATACACATTGCGGTGGGATCATCTTTCCCTACAGTTACCATAGAGAACCCACGCCAGGAGCATTCCAGCTCGGGCTCTCTCCATCCTAATGGACTTGGAACACAGTGGTGCTCTTATCCAGGAAATACTATCATCCCTGAGAGAAACAGTTATTAGAAAATAAAGACTTAGATATACAACAAGTCTTTAACATTCTTTGTTGAAAAGATTGGCTAAATGGGAATGTATTACCTCCTATCCCCAATTCCCCATCTTAAATTCCCAGCTCTGCCCATAATTCATCATTGTTAAATCATTTATTGACAGACTCTATTCGCATACATCTCAGAGGCCGTGAGAGTAAAGTTCTAAGGCCTGAATGTCCTTCTCTTTATCTCTCCCAGGTTAGTGCAGCACAGCTACAGGAGAACCCCTGTGGACCTGGGTTTGAATCCTGACCTCATCACTTGTTGACCATGTGCCCTTGAGCCAAATATGTAATTTCTGTGAATCCCAGAGACCTTACCTGCAAACAAAGGATAATCCTATTTCTGTAACCAAGCTGATGTGAGGATTAAATGAGATAGCATATATAAGGGGTTTAGCACAGTACATGGCACCCCCATTAAACATTAATATATGAACTTCTAATAATAATATTTTATTACTAAAAGATATAAAAATACCTTCTTTTTTCTCTCATTTATTTTATCTGTTGTCTATTCCATTTTAAATTCTTAACCATAATTTATTTTTTGTACATTTGCTAAATAGTAATAATAAATATAAAAATCCTCTTAAATATATTTTAAAGATATGCATGTGAATGTGTGTGTGTGTGTGCGTATATATATATATATATACACACACACACATAGAGAGAGTAACAGATGTAGGAAAAAATACTGTATGTTCAGGTCAATTGAACTTACATTGCTAAGATAATTCTTATTCCCCATTGTTCTGATGATTTAAAATTTGGAAAACCTGAGAACAACTGCTTTATAATCATTTAGTTTTTTTTTTCCTTTTTTCCTCTCTTTTCTCTCTCCTGTCCCATTCCCCCATTCCTCTATCCCTCCAGTCTCCTCCTCTCTCTCTTTTTGCAAAAATATTTTACTAGAATGCCATTTGAGTAGGAAAAACATATGAGGGTACTTCAAAAAGTTCATGGAAAGATTCATTTTAACTTTCAATTCTATTTTTCCATAGACTTTTTGAAGTACCCTTACACATATACGGTAGCTTTATCTTAAGTTATTTCCATAAATAAATGTTTACATGCCCATTACAGTAGAACACAATAATTCAGTGTTTCCTCACCATCGTAAATGTGTCATCTATTTCATTCTAGCATTTGACAGTTTCAGATTTCCTCATGCCCAAACAAAAAACCATTAATTATTGAATGTCTTATCTGAGGCCTCCCCTCAATGAAGTTACTCTCTGAGATTCTTGATCAACATTTACATAGTTTAATTATCTTGGAAATAACTGACTTCTTATTAACTTATTCAAGAAATTAACAAATTTTAAAGATAAAGAAACAGAATACTTTATTATAAAACTTATAAAATAATTAAATATTACACATATATTTTGACATTTCTCTATAATCCATGGTTTTATTCAACATTTTTCCTTAGAATTAATATCACTTACTCAGAGAAGCAAGTGAGAACACATAAGAATAGGCTATTAATTAATAAATTAATTTTTCCATAAAATAATAAAATGATAATTATATAAAGAAACAAATAACTTGCCATTTTTCAGAGTGCAAGGGGGTGGTGGTGTGGAACCATTGTTCTTTCTTTTCCTGGATGATGAAATGGCCACTACTCCAGGCCAAGCCAAGTAGATTGAGAAAAGGTCTTAAGTATTATTTCTCTGAGATTCAGGAACTCATGATTTTAATTAGAATGGGAACAATGAATGCTGCTAAATTAAAAAACAAAACAAAAACAAACACTGTCTAGTTGGTTATGCTGAGCTGGCTAATCCCTGTTTGAATTGAGACTTTTTAAAGAAGTAAAATTGGGTTACATTCATCAAAGAAGTTGAGGAATAGAGTAGAATTATATAAATACGCCCTTTCTAACCACTTCTCAAAAAAATTACAGAAAGATACAGTCTTGTAAGTTACTTTGGTTTTGGCAAAATAGTGTGGTGATTTTCCAATTGAGAACAGTTTTAAGCTCATTAATGCCTACCAACAGCTGGCTTCTAATGATTGAAAATACCATCTGCAAGACTATAAAATACTCTTATTCATTGAAGGTTCTTAGCATATTATAATTTATTAATATTAACGTAGCAAGAAGACAGATGGATTTTTCTGTTGTACTATGCTTTTTTTTGTTTTGTTTTTTCTTGTTAACTAAATCCTAGGGTAAATTTAAACATGTCTGTTGGTGGGAAAAAGCCACACACAGCCTTCAATTTTCCAAGCAACCCTGATAATATGCATGGAGCATTATAAACGATGTTCTCTTCTCCTTCAAAACACTACTATTTTACCATTTTGCTCCTAGATTGTTATCAGTAATGAACATTTCACCAATCTCCTTCCCAAAGAGCAGGCTTTGGCCTCCAGTCTACTTGTTCAGTAAGCACCAAAAGTTGAGGTTGATATGTGAAGGGCATCAGTATTTGTCTCTGGTATGAGTTTTTTTCCCCAAGAGTGAATTTCCAGAATATTCCTTAGAACACTTTTCAAGTTAGTCTTGGAGACCCTCTATAAGTAGTATATACTTTAAACAAAATAATAAAAAACACACACGCACTAAATAACATAACATGCAGCTTGCTAGTCCAGCAGCAAGCACAATATCAAGCACCATTTGGCTTTTCCTCTAACACCTGGTTTGGGTGTTCACAGTTTTAGTCAAACTGTGAACTCCCAGCAACAGTTAGGCAAGGTGTTTTATCCATCTTTGATTTCTCCAAGTCTCAGTCTTTGACCTGAAGTCTTAAAGGACCCTTTAAAACAGGCGTCTTTGTGATTGAACCCTTTCAAATTCAGAAGGGGGATCTATCCCAAAGTTGACAAGATTCTCACTTTGTCAAAATTAAAACTTGACATATTTCAGTGTGATTGATCACTTCTTTTGTGTTACAGTGCAAATCAAAGATTTTGTTTTTGGTAAGTCAGATTTGTCATCGCTTCCCATTTTCAAGTGCTTTGGAGTACCATGTGTTTTGGAGAATTAAATAAGGAGCCTGGTGGCAAGCTGTCCTTTCCTCAGAGCTGGCTCATCAAACACCTCAGCAGTTCACAAAGGGTTTGTAGTGCTCTCCTTCTGATCTGAAAGGTGGCTAGTCTCTTCAGATGTTGAAAGGTAGGACCCTGGCCCTGTGTTGTTGGGGAAGATGTCAAGATCAGCTCTTCCTTGTACATGACTTGCAGCACTGTTTACCATAAAATTTGTGGTTGCAGACACCATGCTGAGGAACTAGTTGACACCAGCTGAACAAATCTACACAGGATGGATCCTCTAAAGTGAGAAAACACATTTATCATGTTAGCTAAGGCTCTCAGAATTTTTCTTAAGGTGAGGGCCTGCAGAACAAAGACCTTGGGCCCACCTACTTTGTGACTCTGTATGACTCTTGCCATAGTACGACAGGAATTTGGTAAGGGAATGAAGCAGTGGTGGGATTAAGATACCAAAAGGGGCTATGACCATTAGCAAAATTTAAACAGGTGGGGAAAAATGGATGTTAAGAAAAAGAAGTCTTATACAGTCAGAAATCAATGTCTGATCCTCTCTATATAGCCTGGGAGCTACCACTGAATGGAGTGTCCAAAGGAAATATCCTAGAATAGCACATTAGAAGTTCCCTGGGGGATCTTGTTAAACCACTGGTTCTAATTCAAAAAGTCTGAGGCAGGAGTTGAGATTCCACATTTTTAACAAGCACCAGAGGGTGTTGGTATTGCTGGTCCACAAACTATTCTTTGGAGAGCAAGGAGCCTAATATATTGGGCACCTGGATTTGATGCTCAGCTCCAATATTCTGTGTAGGTTTGTTTAAATCAGGCAGTTTGCAAATAAGTGCATTTAAGTCAACACCGGTCCTTTCCAATTTCTTTAGCTGCTTAAGTAAGATGACAGATGTGATCATCCATTGGAAGCAAGACATTGTACATTAGAGATTCTTATTCAGAATGGCCTCAGGAGATACAGAATGCATGTGAAATTGTATGTAAAATTTTCTTTATGTAAACATAAAAGCGTGTTTTAGGAGCTAAGGCTCAGTCATTTTACTACAGTCTTAAGGCAGATTTTTGACTTCAAAACTCAGGAGATACAGAATGCATGTGAAATTGTATGTAAAATTTTCTTTATGTAAACATAAAAGCATGTTTTAGGAGCTAAGGCTCAGTCATTTTACTAGTCTTAAGGCAGATTTTTGACTTCAAAATTATTTAGGGTCTTCACTATGCACGAGTAAAATATCCTCATTCATTGCTAGATTTGTTTTCTCTTTTCTCTATGCAAGCTTTAAGTTGCCTCAAGCCCGGCGGTCCTCCCACAAGCCACATTCTACTGCTTCCCTGTTCAGAGTTCTCCACCGATTTCCATCTTACTCTTCCCCATGTAGAATTCCAGCATGGACTGGAGCTGATCCGGCTCTGAGCAATTGCTACATAACTAGTTTTCCTGTCTTGTGCAAGCCTCAGAAAAGATAGGGAAGGGAGCAGAGGAAGGAAAGTTGATGCCCCAAGCCTGGCGTTAAGACTATAAGAAATAGATAAATAAGAACAACTTAGAGGTGGACAGTGACAGGGCAGAGCAAGTAATGGTCATGAATCTGATTCACCACAAAGTGGAAAAAATGGGGTATGAGCTTGGACCATCTTGGAAAAGCTGAGATTGGATTTAAAAAAAAAAAAAAAAACACGTAGGAGTTATGTGCTAGAAAATGAGTCTTTAGCACAAGGAAATCTTATTAGACTAAGAAATATTTCCCAGTGTTTGTCTTAAAAAAAAAAAAAAACACATAGGAGTTATGTGCTAGAAAATGAGTCTTTAGCACAAGGAAATCTTATTAGACTAAGAAATATTTCCCAGTGTTTGTCTGATTACTTTAAAATAAGTGGATGAGTGAAAAATGGTACAGCTCATTCAGATAATTGAATTTTCCATCTCCCATCAGTACTCTCTGCACCTCACTTGTACTGACTTAAACTAAAAAAAGCTTTAAGGTATAGTCCTAGGACAATACGTATTCATTGTGGGTGATTTTAACTTGTCTATCTCCTCAGTTAAAAAGAGAGCTCCTCGAGGGCAATTCTTGTTAGCTCTCATATTCCCACTAATTAGTGTAATATCTGAATGGTTATTTCTTCATTTGTTTATGCGACAAATATTGAATTTAAAGAAAAGGACTTGCAAGATTACCATTAAGAATCAATGGCTAAAAAACCTTAGCCCAGAATTAAATGTTTCCTTTGGACCCTTATGAACAAGATCATTTTGACAGGAACTGCCCAAAGCCATGCTCTGTGCAACCCTAGGAGGCACCACTACACAGACTTTGATGAGAGCAGCACACCCCAGAGTTGTGTGATGCACAAGCAGCAGAACCAGATAGAGTGGGCTTTTGAAGAATTCTGAAGGTCTAGTAAATTGGCTGGAGCAGGGTGCCCTTTACCTCTCTTCTCGGGAGCTGGACAAAAGTTTGTATTGCAGGCTCGTAGCCCAGGAGGCTTCTGACTCAGCAGACAACTTGAGGAAGGCCGTCCTTGCTGAACACAGTGGACTGATCGGGTCTGGACCCCTCCCCCACAGGTGACCGTGCACTGAAAGAAAGAGAGAAGAGTCAGAAATGTTCAGCTGGCTGGTGTCCTCTCTGAGGTCAGTGATATCACAAAAAAGGAATCCACACACTTGATGATTGTCTGGAGCCAGGTACATGTGCTTATGGTCCATAGAGTCAATCCTAACACAAGTGAGCTTTTTGATTTGATATGAAGAGCAAATGCTATTTATCTAGCCCAAGAGTGTGTATCTCCCAGTTAAGTGACTCATAAAGAAGAGAGGTTCCAGAAACACAGAAGCTGTCATACAAACACAGAAGTAAATACAGACACATCTAGGGAATTAATCACAGTATTCAAAAAATTCCAGACAATTCCTGTGGATGCAAGAGTGAAGTAGGTAGTTCAAAGCTAGGACAGAAAAAGAAATGATAATCTGAGACAGCTTTGGAATTATGCCCTTGGTGTCCAGCCAAATTTTGAAATAGTATGGTGAATTTGATGCTTCCTAGAAGTCAGTCATTTTACCATTCAATTAAAAATTTTTTAAAATAGACAACTAACAAGGACTATCAACTTTCTTATTTTTTTCAGATAGAAATATGAAAAGTTAATACAAAGATATTTCATTACAAAAAAATAAAATAGGGAATATTGTCAGAAAATATGCAGCCCTTTAAATTGATTTTTTTGTTGTTCAGCTTTAAAAATTCACTACACTATCCTTTTGTTGTTGTTGTTTTTTCTTATTTTATTGCAGACAGATGAAGGCTTTATCTTGGACAACCATCATATATGGTCTGGTATCGGGGAGAAAAAAAATATGTTGGCGTGGAAAGAGTATGAGTTTGGAATTAGCCCAATATTCGAATATAGTAGTATGATTGTCATCAGATCATCTAAACTTTTCCTGTAAAGGGTGAGATAGTAAATATTTTAGGCTTTATGGGCCATGTGGTCTCTGTTGCAATTACTCAACTCTGCCTTTGTAGCACAAAAACAGCTATGGCCAATATATAAGCAAATGAGCATGGCTGTGTTCCAACAAAACTTTATTTACAAAAATAGGCAGAGGTTGTGGGAGCAGACTGGTCTGCTGGCAATTGCTTGTTGACCCTGATCTAAATAATATTATAAGAATCAATTTCTAAATATGTTAAATGAGTAAAATAAAACTTTAAAATTGAAATCCACAGCAATGTGTATATCACCCAGCACAGTGCCTAGCCAGTTAGATGACTAAATCATGCTAAGTTTTTTTCCTTTTTTCCATGTTTTAGTTTCCAGATCCTCCCAAACACATATGTACACACAACACATATATACATATGTACATATACATATATGTGTAAACAAATACATATACACACAGGTATACATATGCATGTATCCATGTATATATAAACACACATATAAATACACACACATATACAAACACAGATATGCATACTTATATATTTGTGCCTGCACATAACCCCAACCAGCTCCTGTGTTTAATGTTGAGGTGAGCAGCACCTCTCATGCCCAGGAGTCCTTTGAAGACCTGTGAAACATCTGTTGGTTGGGATGCCACAAGGACCATGACACAGTTTTGGGTTCCTGAGGACATGCTGTTCTCTCAGACTCAGCATCAGATACCAATCCTAGTCAATAAGAACTAAACCAACATGACCGAAGTCCATCCAAGTCTTCTCAGAAAGAGGATACCTCTAACATTTGATGAGCTTAAAAGCTGGGTGGCCTTAGCTGAACTGTATAACACTCTGAACTTTACATCCACAAAACAAGGAGAATAATACCCACCAATAGCATTGTTTCAAGGATTAAGTACAAGAACAGAGAATGCAGGTACTTAGCACAGTGCATAGTAATGGTTTGACAAATGTTAGCTATTGTCACATTAGTAGGGAACTTGAACCAAATGTGTAAAGACTGTGAGCATCATTACTAAAATATGAAAGACAATGCAGGTACTTAGCACAGTGCATAGTAATGGTTTGACAAATGTTAGCTATTGTCACATTATTAGGGAACTTGAACCAAATGTGTAAAGACTGTGAGCATCATTACTAAAATATGAAAGATGATAGCAGTGGTTTTAGTAGCAGCAGCAACAACCAACATCAGCAGTATGTGAGGGGCCTGTTGCTAAGTGCTTTATATTCATTATCTTATTTATTTATAAAAAAAAAAAGCAACTCTGCCATATATTATCATCCTAATTTTCTAGATGTGAAAACTGAGGCTTACAGATTATGTCACCTGCCCGGGGTCACACAGGTGGTAGAACAGGTCAAACAATGCAAGCCTTCCTGCCTCCAGAACTCCAGCACTTTGTCCTTTACACTCCAACGACTGTTGATGGAGTAAGAGCAAGGGACACCTCCTTTTCTTGCATCTCAATTGAGTATAAGCCTCCCCACCTGTTGCCACGGTGATGAATACCAGCCAGCTGCCATACTGTACACAGGACGGGCTGGACAAGCCCTTCGGTTGCAGGTTTCTTCCAAGTCCAGGTTTGGTTTCTTAATACTGCGGCATCTCCGCTCTGGGAAAGTTATCAGCTTTCCCTGGAAGGCCTTCTCGCTGCATCTCATCTCCCTCTTCCTCACACCCAAACCACAGCTTGCGGAACACTAGGAGCCAAGAAAGAGGGTGTAAGAGTGCAAAGGTCCATGGTCACATCTGCTGAGCAGATGCATTTTGACATAAGGTTGCACCACTGACATGAAATTAGAGGGATGGGGTTAGGGAAGGTCAACCACATACACATGCACACGCATGCATGCACACGTGTGCACTCAAGGACCTTAAAGGTCCAGCAGCCGAGTTCCTCATGCTGCAGGTAAGGAAACCAAAGGTCAGAGAACTGGAGTGACTTTCCCAAAGTCACAGGGTTCATGAGCACCATAAAAAAGAAAGCAGCCACTGTTCAGCAGGGACTGTGAGATGCCACGTGGACGTGGGACAGAGCCTGAGAGAAAGACAAAATTGGTAGAAGGATGAGATCAGGTGTGGGGTTAAACACCTGTGGTCCAGGTGCATCTGAGACCTCTCTGAGGAGTTGGGAGTCTGAGAGCTAGGGAGCTAGGGCACAGAGAAAAGGGTTAAGAGACAGCCGAGTAGGAAGAACCACTGGATAACAAATAATTCTCCTTTATTTCTACCTTGCCTCTCCCTCATCTGAGATATAACCTATTGGTGTGTTATGACAGGGAAAAAAAGAAAGAGAGAGGGAGGGAGAAAGAGAAAGATGGAGGCTGATGAAATAAGTATGAAAAAACATGTTTTTAAAGGGATTTTAAACAGTATTATGGGATAATGTATGGGGTCTTGATGAAGTGAATAAATCAGTAAAATTGGTGTCAATGTAAACATCACAGACAATAAAGGATGACACCGAACTTCCTACTTACTACCCTACAAGGGAGGGGTACCTGTTAGCTCCACTGTACAGATGAGGAAGGCGAGGTTTAGCCACGTCTAAGCTATGGCGGTGACTAGCCAAAAGTCACATCCATAGTAAATACTGAAGGCTGATTTCAAATAATTACAGATAACCAATTCAATTTGGTTTCCAAATTTAACTTCTGATTTACCAGCATTTTGATGTTTTAATTAAGATATTGAATCCAAATATTTTGTTTTCACAAAATATTTTTGTGGAAATATTCACAATAATGTTTTTGTGATATTTTGGATAAAATATTCAAAATAAAACGATTTTACCCTTTGGATAAAATCTGCAAATAATTTGAATTCCATCTTTCCCTAAGATAATAGATTTTATTTTTTAATAATTTTAACATGTAGAATCTCAGTTTTCAAGGCCGATGTGGATTCTAGAACCATAAAGTGATAAATACAACCTTTTGAAAATAGAGTGAGATTTAACTCACATTGCATACATCTTACGAAAAATATTTTTCAGAGAAAAACCACTGGTGAATTATGTGTGGAAACCGTAAGATTCTGCATCTTATACCTCCCTAAGGGCATGGTGAACATACAAACAAATAGTTGAACTTGCTGGATATGTACTCACACCTGTCAGCTGGGATTCTGTTTTGCTTGTTTAGTGGCATCCTGCTACCTTGCTTTCAATGTTCATTTCAGAATTTCTTATCGGAAGCATACAATTTTTTGGTGAATAACTGTGTTTTTTAGTTCCTGTAGTGTATTGAATTATGTCCCCCCATAACACACTGAAGCCTGAATTGTGTCTCCCAGGTTTTATGTTTTAGAAACTTGGCCTCCACTGTGACTGTTAAGAGGGTGGGAAATTCTACTATGGTAATTGAAAGGTGGAGCCTTGAAGAGGTGATTAGATTGCAGGATCATGCCTTAGAGAATGGATTAAAAATGGTGGTCAGGGGCATGATTCTGAGGGCTTTAAAAGGACAGTGCATGAGTAACTGTCCCTCTCTTATCTCTCTGCTTCCACCATCTTGCAATGTGAGATCCCTGGGTCACTGTTGTCACCACCAGATGGACTTTGGACTTCGCAGCCTCAGAAACCATAAGCAATAAATTTTGTTTTTCTTTGTAAATCACCCAGTTTCAGGTATTTTGTAGCAACACAAAAATGGACTAATACAGTTCCTCAAATAGGAATGCTGCTTTCTCTCAGAATTGTGTTTGTTTTTACTTACATGGTACTATTCCTTAAAATGGAATCTGAGAAATGATAAAAAGTCATTCCTGCTATAACGATTAGTAGTCAGTACAGCTCCTTGGGTTGAAGCAGGTTCACTTTCAGAAGGCACTTACTGAAACCACATTGGGCTACCCAAAAGTTAATAGTTTACTTCCATTGAATTTATTCGTTTAGACTCTTTCCTATGCTTAGTACACACCACGTAATAACTTCGTATAGCATACATTATACGAAGTTATACGACAGCCTTGAACATTTATGTTATGCCTTCCATGTGATGATGCATTTTAGCGTGTTTACCGCAGCCTGCTCATACCACCCTCTAACAACCCCATGAGATAATTACTATTAACCTGTTTTACAGAAGAGGCACCTGAGAATCAGAGAGCTTAGGAATCTCAACCAAGATCAGTCACACAACTGTTAAATTGCAGAGATGATCAGACAGGTTTGTCTGATGCCAGGCACTAGAAATGAACAGCTGAACACATCATTACTCTTTCCTTTTTTTTTGGTCTTTTTTGTGACCAGTAAGGGGATCACAACGCTTGGCTTGGTGTCGGCTGCACCGTGCTCAGCCAGTGAGCACACCAGCCATCCCTATATAGGATCCGAACCCGTGGCAGGAGCGCTGCTGTGCTCCCAGCGCTGCACTCTCCCGAGTGAGCCACAGGGTCGGCCCATTACTCTTTCACATACAACATTTCTAAATAGTTAGTTCCTTTTCAATAAAATTCTTATTTTATATTTGCAATTCTTTTTCAGAATGGTGAAATTTTTTAATTGATCTGCAAAGTGTTCTCAAAGACATTGTTTCTAATGGAAGAACACGTTGTAACAACAGTTCTGAAGGTCCACTTTCATATTAGTGATGAATATGTTCTCAAATGGACACGTTTGGTTTCATAGAGAGAAAGAGAGAGAGAGAGAGAGAGAGAGGAAAGGAAGGAAAGAAAGAAAGAAGAAATAAAACAAGAAGGAAGGAAGGAAGGGAAGGGAATGGAAAACAAAGAAAAGAAACAAAACAAAACAAAAAAAGCAAAAAAAAAAGAATCAAAAAAGAAAAAAATTATAAAACCACTCAAAATATTTCTCTGTGAAATTTGGGGTAAACCCTGTGAACTAAAGCTCCTTTATCCATGCCCATCATACAGATTTGGCTAAAACAGTCCTTTGAATTCTTTTTAAAACTATTATTCCTGACTGCAAAGAAAGAGACCAGACTCAACACCATATATGAGTACTGGTGAGATTTACCCTTGGCTATAAACACATTCTCTCATTTGAAAGTACCCCAAGCATGCACAAAGATATTCCTTCCCACTCCCAGCCCCTTATTCCCCTAACAGGTATAGTTCTAACACTAAAAAAAAAAAAAAAAAAAAAAAAAAAGAGCCTGACTCTGGCCTCTACTGGGGATGTAGTGGTACATTGCTTTATTTAACCAGAAATCGACACCTTACAGGACATAACGTACCTAAAAGAAAGCACAGCAGAAACGTGATCAGTGGCTACTGCCTGGCTTCATAGTTCAGGTGATGAAACTTATGCTTTTTTTGGATTCTTCTCTAAAATGTACTGGCCATCTGTGGTTTAGCAGAGGTCATGCTATTAGCTGTCAAGGGATGCTACGGGGCAGGTTTTCTCACCTCCGCCACGATTGACATTTTGGACCAGATAATTCTTTGTTGTGGGGAGCTGTCCTGTGCACTGTAGGACATTCACCTCTACCCACTAGAAGCCACTAGCACCCATTTGCCCCTCCATGTTGTATCAATCAAAACAGTCCCCTGGGGAAAAAACTTGCTCCTAGTTGAGAACCTCTGCAATACAGGGAATTTCTGAGTTGTGAATGACAGTTCTACACCTCTTTCAACTTTATAATTTTATGTCTTCCACTGGGAGTTTGTGACAATAGCAAACTTTATGCCCAGCTTCTCTCTGTATTCTTCTAACTCTACCTCTTTCTCATTGAAGCAAGAGTTAAACAGCTTTTCTACGCCTCGTTTTTTGTTTGTATTTTCCATTTGCTTTGGAGAATTCAGTAGCCAGCTCTATATGCCAATCATCTGACACTTAAATTTTTCCTAGCTGTGCTCGTTAACCTTAATGGTCCCATACTTTAATCTCTGGACCTCAAAGGAGGATTCTAGGCTCTGGGACAGGCGTTCCCAAACTTTGGGTCTCATAAGAATCACTAAAAGCACTAGTTAAAATGCAGATTCCCAGGCACAACCACATTAACTCAGTGTGATTTCCATGAAGATATAACTAGCTGAGAGCCTCTTGGGAAGCAAAGACACACGTATTTTTGCCATCTTAGCCTTGCATGGGGAATAAGACCAATCAGTGACTGCAAGTCTTCACCAGTTACCTGAGACCAGGGCCCAAGGCTCCATTCCGGAGGGCAGGCATGGCTGTTGCAGACTTGAACCTGAGTGGGCGTGCTCACTGGGCAGAGGGAATGCAACACTGCTTCCTCCTTCTGGAAGGGCTTCTTCTGCACACACTGGATCTTCCGGCTCTGCTGGCCCCCTGCACACGACTTGCTGCAAAGGCTCCACTCACCTGGCATCCAGCTTTCAGTGAAAAACAAAATTACTTTCCATGAAACTGAGACTTTGTAGCATCACTTCCAAAGCAGTTACTATGAAAGATTAACCACCTGATGAAAGCCTTAGATCAATTTTAGAACTAATAAGGGCAATCTGTACTAATCGTTGTTTTATAGATTTTGAAGCTTACACTAATGTGGCCCAGACATAAGGAATCACACTTAATCACCACACAGTTCTAGGGAAAAATTTATTACTGCCTTCTGCATGGGAAGAAACACATGTCATTTTAATGTCTGACCAATTCATTCAGCCAAATTTATTGGGATCTTAACTATGTGTCACGGACTCTCCTAGGCATTAGGGTTGGAAAAATGAATGAGGCAGCATTCTTTCCATTAAGGAGCCTACAACACAGTGAAAAGGTGGATATGTGAACCAATAAAGACAATACTTTCTGATATGTGCCGCAATAGGAGTTGACACAAAGTACAAAAATGAGGCTCATGGAAGAGCAATCAATGACAGAGAAGTAAAGGGGAGGAAAGGGGGACATATTCAGAGACCATCTCACAGAAGATATTTCTAAGTGGGCGATTCTGCAAACTACTTTTCTGGTTAGTGTTAAAATTTACTGACGGGTTAGAGATCTAACCTCATGTTCTTTATTTAAAGATTGCCAGATCAGTTTTTTCACAGCTATCAGAGACTTGGTATATCTTTGAAGGGTGATCAATGGAAACTATTAATCCTTTTCAACAACTCCTTTTTATTAATTGAAATTCTATGACTTAAAGACCTAGCATTAAAAAGTTACACCAGATCTGATTGTGATACATTTGTGTCACAGGAACAATGTCTAAAACTGATCTTGGATTACAAATATTCTAAGTATCATCTTAGGAAATAACACATCAGTAAGACCAAATATGTTTTTGCTATGCTTTTAGCATTTCTATCACCTTTTCTAGTTTTATAACTTTTTCCTCTGGTTTCCTGTATGTGAAATTAAAGAGCTTTAGTCCAGAGCATTTAGCACATGAGTTCTAAGGTTATATGTGTTCTAAAACATTGTATAATGCATACTATCCTATTTAGATAAAGAAAGTTAATATCAATAGATTAATTCCTTATATTTGTACAATTATTTATATCTTATAAGTTATAAAGAAAACATGTTATTATGAAATTATCAGTTTCAACTTCTGCCTATTAAAATGGCATGTTTGTCTACCAAATTCAAGTTTCTTTCCTTATGTGACAAATATGATTGTAGAAGTACTAGTAAAAGCAAAACACGAATAGACCTTTTGCATGACATGCATGGTCTTCCACATCTAACTCCAGCTAACCTCACCCTCATCCACTCCTGCCTCCGAGCCCAGACCCCTCCCCCCACTGCCCATTTTACCCCTTACTGCTTTTTTATATGTAACATTTTTATAGCACAGATTGCACTGCATCTCAGTCCTTTCTTTATAGGAGGGTACTTCAAAAATTCGTGGAAAAATAGAATTAGAATATGAATCTTTCTGTGAACTTTTTTTTTTTTTTGTCTTTTTTTTGTCTTTTCCCGTGTCCGGCAATGGATTGCAACCCTCAGTGTTGCCCCCGTACCGGACTGGGGACCGGCAACGGGATCGCAACCCTCAGTGTTGCTCCCGCGCCTCGCTCAGCCAGTGAGCGGGAACCGGTCTGTATGTGGGATCTGAACCCTCGGGCGGGAGCACCACTGCGCTTCCCAAGCGGCGCACTAGCGCAGTGCGCCACCGGGCCGGCCCTCTGTGAACTTTTTGATACCGTTGTACATCCCTCATTTCCATTTGATTGTGGTTCATTGATGGCAGGAACTATATACTATTCTGCTTTGTACCTCAGTTCTCAGCTCAGGACCTGGCATACAGTAAGTCCTTATGACATGGTTGTTACATAAAAAAGTGATGAAGTTAGCTAAGATAAACTTCTTTGTTTTTATAGCCCTAATAGTCTAAGAGTCTAAACCTTTCTTTCTAGTGTATCTGTGGGGAAGAATAGTTCCTGAGAGGCTCCATTATTCCAGCCAAGAATACAGAGAAATAAATAATAGGGTGGAGAAAGAGGAAAGGGAGCAGAAGACACTGACCATGTCACCACTCCTACTCTGCAGAGCCATTGTGAGAGGCTACTGGGCTTTTAAATAGCCAGTAAATTACAGCACAGAATATCATTTTTACAGGTAGTCATCAGGGGAGTTCTAGGAGTTGGGCATGACCTTGGCTGTCTCCCTTTTCAGGGATGTACCTATGATTGGGGTCCTTTTCTTTGGTTGGCTGGAATAATCAATGATGGGAAAGAAGCTCAAAATCAAAAATCCCTACATGTATGTAAATGCCCACACATACCATCACCACCCAAGGGAGGGATTACTCCACAAGGGTCAATAACACTGTTTGGTCATCACATTTTACAGACACTGGAATATTTCTTAGTGTCACATATTTCTTAGCAAGAGGTAAATCCACAGAAGCTGCCCAAATTTCTTTCTTTACAATACAGCTGGTTTGAGATCCTAAGAAAAAAATTGGGTTGACTTTGGGCATATATGATTGGCAGAAGGCTGAAGCCCCCCCAATTATGACAAATGCACTATTATTTACAAAGAAAAAAATGTGTGTATATATATATATATATATAATGTATATATATTATATATATATATTTAAAATGTATGCTTGTGTGTATATATATATAAAGAGATTTCATAATATGATTGTATCACCACAAACCAAGTACTAATTATTAAGATGATCTGAAACACTGGTAAACACAAGATTGCTTTAGAAGAAATTCTACTCTATATAAATAAATTTGGCAGAAGATAAATCACATAAGAAGAGACTCCATTTGGTTGGGAAGAACACTTACAATTAGTGTTCAAATGATAATGTGGCCAAATTCAATCCAAGAACAAACCCACTGAGCTCCCCACTGGGTACCACCGTCTGTGGTGGAGTCACCACTCGGCCTCTACTCCTTTCTTCTCATTTTGTGTCTTGCTACTGTGTAATTTGCATTTGGGGTTTTATGGTCTTCATAGCATTATGAATTTTAAATTCTTGGATGACTCACATAAGTTATGCATACAACCACATGTAAATTTAACTAATATAGGATTCTGTGTTACTTACATATCTGTTTGATTTAGATCAGAGAAGAGGGGTCTCTATGGCAAGATTGTTTTAAAAAGACACCTTCATATCTCAAGGTTAGGTTTGCATAGCCGAAGTCAAGTGAATGTCTCAACCAAATTGATGTTTTTCAAGTCATATATTTCAACCATAACCATTTTCTTTCTTCTATTACTTTTCTAGGTATGGCATCTACCTTTGAATCACTTTCAATCAAGTATTGACAGTGGGCTTTTACTGTCGTGTACCAACATTAAAGGCATTTAAGTACAAATATAAACAGAAAGACATTTCCAGATGACTTACTAGGCTGGGCAGGAGAAAGCATTGCATGTTTTGGGTTCAGTTGCTGGCTTGGTTCTCGCATTGCAGAATGAGGAATTGACTGGAGTATTTTGATCTTGTAAGCAAATGGCCTTTACACTTATGTAACCTAATAAGACATCAGAATTACAAAGTGAAAATTACAGATAACCAATTCAATTTGGTTTCCAAATTTAACTTCTGATTTACCAGCATTTTGATGTTTTAATTAAGATATTGAATCCAAATATTTTGTTTTCACAAAATATTTTTGTGGAAATATTCACAATAATGTTTTTGTGATATTTTGGATAAAATATTCAAAATAAAACGATTTTACCCTTTGGATAAAATCTGCAAATAATTTGAATTCCATCTTTCCCTAAGATAATAGATTTTATTTTTTAATAATTTTAACATGTAGAATCTCAGTTTTCAAGGCCGATGTGGATTCTAGAACCATAAAGTGATAAATACAACCTTTTGAAAATAGAGTGAGATTTAACTCACATTGCATACATCTTACGAAAAATATTTTTCAGAGAAAAACCACTGGTGAATTATGTGTGGAAACCGTAAGATTCTGCATCTTATACCTCCCTAAGGGCATGGTGAACATACAAACAAATAGTTGAACTTGCTGGATATGTACTCACACCTGTCAGCTGGGATTCTGTTTTGCTTGTTTAGTGGCATCCTGCTACCTTGCTTTCAATGTTCATTTCAGAATTTCTTATCAGAAGCATACAATTTTTTGGTGAATAACTGTGTTTTTTAGTTCCTGTAGTGTATTGAATTATGTCCCCCCATAACACACTGAAGCCTGAATTGTGTCTCCCAGGTTTTATGTTTTAGAAACTTGGCCTCCACTGTGACTGTTAAGAGGGTGGGAAATTCTACTATGGTAATTGAAAGGTGGAGCCTTGAAGAGGTGATTAGATTGCAGGATCATGCCTTAGAGAATACACACTGAAGCCTGAATTGTGTCTCCCAGGTTTTATGTTTTAGAAACTTGGCCTCCACTGTTACTGTTAAGAGGGTGGGAAATTCTACTATGGTAATTGAAAGGTGGAGCCTTGAAGAGGTGATTAGATTGCAGGATCATGCCTTAGAGAATGGATTAAAAATGGTGGTCAGGGGCATGATTCTGAGGGCTTTAAAAGGACAGTGCATGAGTAACTGTCCCTCTCTTATCTCTCTGCTTCCACCATCTTGCAATGTGAGATCCCTGGGTCACTGTTGTCACCACCAGATGGACTTTGGACTTCGCAGCCTCAGAAACCATAAGCAATAAATTTTGTTTTTCTTTGTAAATCACCCAGTTTCAGGTATTTTGTAGCAACACAAAAATGGACTAATACAGTTCCTCAAATAGGAATGCTGCTTTCTCTCAGAATTGTGTTTGTTTTTACTTACATGGTACTATTCCTTAAAATGGAATCTGAGAAATGATAAAAAGTCATTCCTGCTATAACGATTAGTAGTCAGTACAGCTCCTTGGGTTGAAGCAGGTTCACTTTCAGAAGGCACTTACTGAAACCACATTGGGCTACCCAAAAGTTAATAGTTTACTTCCATTGAATTTATTCGTTTAGACTCTTTCCTATGCTTAGTACACACCATGGCCTGTCAGTCACGTGAAGGGATTGCTAAGTCAAGGCAAGGAGGAATTCCACAACACACTACTCTTATCCTCTCCTTGGCTAAATTCCCTGTAAATGGAAAATGAATCAAATCTCTCTCCTTCCCAAGGAATTGTGCTCTCCCTGGAATATAAGGAAGCTATTGGAAATGTTTTGAAAGGACATTTGATATATGAAAAACTGCTTACAATCCAACACTAAGAGAAAGAGCAAGTGTAAAGATATAACTACCGCATGATTTCTATTCAGTAAAAAAGAACGCAGAATGATGCCTGTGGTACGTGTCTGGGTCTGTCAAACACACGTGTGTTTATGTACGCATAGGAAGAAAAGAGAATGAAACAGACCAAACATTGGCTGTTGCTGATTAAGGAATTGGTGGGGATTCATTTCATTCTTTATAGCATATTTTCTTTAAAATATTTATTAATAAAAATGTATTACCTCTTATTTTATATATATGAGGGTACTTCAAAAAGTTCATGAAAAGATTCATATTATCTTTTAAATATATTTTTCCATGAACTTTTTAGAGTACCTTTGTATGTATGCAGTGGTCCCTCAGTATGCAAGGGGGATTGGTTCCAGGACCCCCTTGCATATACCAATGTTCACAAATACTCAAGTTCCTTATATAAAATGATGTAGTATTTGCATATAACCTATGCATATCCTCCTGAATATTTTCAATCATCTCTATATGACTTGTAATACCTAATGCAATGTAAATGCTGTGTAATATAATTATACTGTATTTTTAAGATTTGTATTATTTTATTATGGTAGTTATCTTCTATTGCTTTTAAAAATATTTTCTGTCTGTAGTTGGTTGAATCCATGGATGCAGAATCTGTGGCTATGGAAGGCCAACTATATTTAAAAAGTATTTCTTCATATTTTGTTAATTACCATCAGCACCTGAAGATAGGCCCTACAGACATAAGAATTCCTTCATCTTCTGTATATTTGCTCTGCCCCTGATCACCAAAAGGCCCTGCATTTTGCTTAGTGAGATAGACCTAGTAGGAAGACCTGCTGTCTCCAGGTGCTCTGAGTAAAAAGAAATCAGTGACCAATCTTCATGCTTTGGTTCCACAGACCTATTCATAGGCTTTCATTCTTCATCCCAAAGGGGCAAGTGTGACCCTAATTGACTTACCCCAAAATGTGACATTTTTGACATCTAAATAAAATGCCTTTTTTCGACTAGCTCAGTGGATGGTTGCTGTTCCTGCCTTGCAAGGGTTATTTCTCATATTTCAGCCATTTCTCTACTGAGAGAGACTCTGTTGATCTTACCCCTGAAGGCATGGAATGACACACCATCCACATTTTGGACAGTCGTCTTAAGTTTGCCTTCTATGTGTTCCCACTTGTCTTGACCTTACCCTTTGTAACCTCTGTAAACCCAGAGGGAGGTTTATAAAAACAGGAAAGCCAGGAATGGGGAAACTGAAAATTAAAAAATATTTAAATATATATATATATATATGCATGTATTTATAAGTAAATATATATATATATATATATATTTTTTTTTTTTTTTTTTCCTGTAAGTTTCAAGTGTGCAACTTTTGAGCCCTGGTTGTGGTTGATTTGAGCTTTGTGAGAATGATTCCTTTCTACATAGAAAAATCCTCAAATATTACAATAATATTTGCTTTTTACAGTGACAGTTCCCATAAGAGTCAGTGCTTCAGTGGCTTATTTAAACCATATAGTGTTAAAGTGGTCTGTAGTGAAAGAACCTGTTTTAAGAAGACACAGACTTGGAATATGGAATTAGAAAATCAACTACCTCCACCGCAGGAGACGGAGCAATCTGACTGTACTGTACTCCAGGCATAAGGGTGTCTTTTTGTGGTTGGCTGAGTTCCATTCACGACCTTGGGAAGTGCATACTTCCAAGCTATCCCCGGATTTTTGCCTTGCATCAGAATCTGGACAGTGTAAGATAAAAATCAGAGATCAAGATACAGGTCAGATCCTGGAATTCCAGAAATCTTGCTGAACATTTCAAAGATATTTGCATGACATTTTGACCTTAAAATTGGTTTGCCTTATTGCTCCCAAGTATGTTTTATGTTGATTTGAAGTTTTTCCATCACACTTTAAAATGTGTATCTTCATTTTATGAAAACTGTGATTTATAAAGATGCTAAACAGCAGAACATAATTTGGCATTTGCCATTAGCCTACAAACCTCAACTCTAGGTATACCCATTAGTAAATATTATAATAACAATAAATATTAAATAAATAATATTGATATTATTATCATATATATATAAATAATAAAGGAAGGAAGGCTATACAAGTATTTTTGGGTCTCAACCCTAACTTAAACATGAAAGCCCAGCATGGTACACAGACGTAGAGAACAGTTGCCCCACAGATAATAGCTGAAAGTGAATCCACATATATATATATTTTAATGCTCTATTCTGGGTCACCCATTAAAAGCTGTCTCCTGGGTGCCAGTAGAAGCTGGGTACAAGGAAAGCACTCTAAAAACCAAGGAATGTCCCATTTAGAGTTGCCTATCATAAACTTTAGAATCCAAATGGGTTTCTAACAGAATTTCCAAAGATAATTTGACCAAAGAGAACGTGTCTGTTGACTGTATCCAAGGATGAGCAGGTAAGAAAAGAAATATGATTGGAATCAGGAATTGGCAATATATGTACTGAAATGGATATAACCTCAAAAAACCAAGGACTCAGGATAAATCTGATCCTATCTAGTAAATCTGATCCTATAAGATCTGACTACTATAATAAGAGCAATCATTCATTGGATGTTTTCCAGGTACTGGGCACTCTGCTGGGCATTTTCTATGCATTATCTCAAAATATTCCTCTAACAACTCCATAATGTAGTTGCCTAGTTTTTATTAAAAAGAAATTGAAGAGAGACAACTTGTGCAAGATCACACAAGTGACTAGAAAATAAGCTTAAGTAAAACCTCCAACCAAATGTGCCTAAATAATGCAATATATATCACCTTGTTTTTGATGTCAGCAAAAACAATTATTTGCCTCCCTTCTTGATGCCTTCTTTTCTTAACTACTCTTTTTTTCAAGCTCAAAGCATGAATATAAATAGCTGGTTTTCTGCCATCCCATGAGTCTTGTGGCAAATTCTTTACCACCAGAACTGGGCATTCATGCCCATGAGCAAAGCCATTGACAGTTAAAAATAGGAACCTCTGGCTCTATCTCTGTCTGGTGGAATCCATCTCAATTAAAGTTGGGGTGGGTGGCAGCCGTTCAAGGACCTCCATTATACCAGACCACTCCTTAGAATGCTACAAAACTGTTTTGACTTTGCTATAAGCTGAAATATCTCCAGGAATATTATGGATATCTCTTAAGATTCCATGATGTGGACATCACTTTGTAGTGCAACAAAATAAATCTTGGTGCTAGAAACAAACAAAATGTCAATAGATGGATATGTATTCCCCCACCCCCACCCAAAACAAAATCAAAACAAAGTAGAACGGGAAGTGCCATTAAAATGCACAAATACCAAATTCTTATCAGTCACCAATGAAAACCTTCCCCAAATCAGTCTTAAGAGTCTTTTAGTTTTGAGGATCTTTCCCTTCTCTATTTTTTGCAGCTAAGTCATGTAGCTGTTCTTAGAATCATGTGTTCAAGTTAACATAACATTTCACACATTTTGAATAAATATCACACTTTTTAAATTTGGCACTTCTGCAGTGTTTCTGTTAATGTTTTCATGTGATATTTAATAAATAAAGAATCTTTACAGTTTTATTCACAATCAGAATAGAATTGTGAGTGCAGTTTTACATTAGATGATAACTTTGATGTTGATTGATATTTCCACTCAATTTCTTCTTCAATTAAGGCTGTATATTCAGATGAAAAACTTTTGGTTTCTGTTTTCTTCGTGCAACAGAAATGAAAAACTCTTGCAAGGGAGAAAATACTGTAGTGTACCACATTTACATGTGTGGCAATAAAATCCAAGTGAAATGCGTAAGAGTTGTAGGGCACTAAGTCCCACGAGGCAGGATGGTATTACAGTACAGAGGAATGTATCACACACGTGTCTCACGTGTAGTGTACCACATTTACATGTGTGGCAATAAAATCCAAGTGAAATGCGTAAGAGTTGTAGTGCACTAAGTCCCACGAGGCAGGATGGTATTACAGTACAGAGGAATGTATCACACACGTGTCTCACGGAGGCAAATTACAGTGAAAGTGCTAAAGAGAAAGAAATTTACTTACCTGCCTCCACTTTTAGTACCACCTCATTCCCTCCATTCCAACTTGAACCTGATTTCTACCACCATAGAGGAATGGATTCTCAGTGGAAATGTAAATTAAATATAAAAGAACATTAGTAGTTGTAGCCTTTTGAGCTTCAAGGACTTATGTTTTGGTGATGTAAGAGTGGTTTAACAAATTTTCTGTGTGCATTTAAAATATATTTACTTTCACCTTTTAGACATATTCTAGAGCCTAAGCCATACATAACATGTGGTTTCACCACAAAACATTTTAAAATGTTACTGTGAACAGCAGGATGCATTTAAGAAAAAAAAAATTAGATTGTAAAGATAAAATTACCATCACTATAAAAAAAAAATCAAGGTGTCAAGTTTCCCCAGACCTCCACTTAAGCCAACCATACAAAATCATCAATGCTACTAACAAGAAGAGAACTTATACAACCTCCCATCCTCAAGCCTGTTGCTGCAGCTGTATCCACATACACCTGCTCCCCTTCTGTTACTCAGGATGCCCTGTCCTGGCTCCTGTCTAAGTCCACGTCTTTCACTAAGCACCAATTCCATCTTCCCTCACCTATGTCAGTACATCACTACTATAGTTGATAGTTGCCTTCTATCTTGTGAGACTCACTGAAATTTCCCTGTCTGCTGGATCATTCCCATTGACATTCAAACATGCTATTACATCTTTCCTCTTAAGAAAAAAAAATCTTAACTTCACACATCCCTTTAGCTCATGTCCCATTTCTCTGTTTTAGAACAAAAAACCCTCTAAAAGTTACCTGTACTCTGTCTCCATGTTTCCTCATTAGCCCATGATCTTTGTCAATCAGGCATTCCTCCCCACCATGTCATTAAACTGTTCTGTCAAGGGAACGTTGTCATGCTCAATTAGTTAACAGTCCTCCCCTTATTCAACCGATCACCAGCACTGGACATAGTTGATAACTTCCCCCCGTTTCCCATCACTGGAAACCCTCTGTCTCAAGACTTTTCCCATCTCACTGACCTTCATTCCTCCTTTCTTTGCTGGGTCCTCCTAATCTCCTACCTATTCAAGGTCAGAGTGTCTTCCAACCTCTTGGCCTCTACTCCTGTTTATCTACGATCACTCTGCTAGGTGATCTCATCCAGTCCTCAGGTTTTAAATACGATCTACATGTTGACCACTCCGAAATCCAAATCTCTACACCAGCACTTTCAAATAGAACTTTCTGCAATGACCATAATGTACTATATTGTGTTGTTCCATATGGTAGCCACAAGCCACATGTGGCTACTGAGCACTTGAATGGTGCTAGTGTGATTGAAAAACAAACTTTTAATTTAATTTAAATTCAAGATTAACTTATCATATGTGGCTAATGGCTACCATGTTAGATGCATAGCGATAGCTAAAACCCAGCCTCTGGCCTCTATGTTCACAGACTCAACTGCCTACTTGGCATCTCTGCTTGAATGTTGGAAAGGTCTAGTAATGTCCAGGACTGAATTCCTGCCTCAGCCTTTCCCTTCTCATAAAATAGCAACCCATCCTTCTAATTGTTCAGGTCAGAATAAAAACTTGGAAGCACTCTGGACTGCTCTCTTTTCCTCATACCCCACATTTAATCAACCAGGAAATGGCATTACCTTTACTTTCAATATATCTCATGTTTTACCACCTCTATTCTTACTGCTGCTGCTCTGACCTAAGCCACCACCATCTCACTTGTGACTTCCATGGTCAAGGCACTGAAAAAAAGCAATCCAGGGAGGCGGAGAAATGATATCCTCCAGGAGAGAAGATGAGACAGGTCCACGTATAAAAATAATGTAGTGACAGTTACTTAATATATTAAAAATCAAGTGCTAGAGAGCCTGCAAAAGGGAAATCATATGCTTCTGAGGTGGGGGGCGGGAATCACATGACCATCTAAAAAATTTTGTAGCTATCATTTGGTTAATAATGTGTCACGGTGTGAAGATTTCAGCCAAGAAACCACAAAGCAACAAAATAGAACTTGAGTTTTCTTTAAGGATTTCTAATTCCCCCCTTCAAAGAGACAAACTGATATAGAAGCGTACTTCAAAAAGATCATGGAAAGATTCATATTATCTTACAATTCTATTTTTTCACAAACTTCTTAAAGTACCCTTGTATTGCATATCCTACCTCCCCATCCTCATAATTGAAATGAAAATATTAAAAATTTTCCAGAAAAGTAAAATTCTTGAGCTAAAAGCAAGAATAGCACTGAACAGAATATTTAATAGAATATAGAAACTCTTTCATTTTATATCCTCAAGGTAATGAGAAGTTTACATATTTGGCCAAAGCAAGAAGAGAAATAACTTACAATTTACTGTAAATATTCACAGGAACATTCAACATTAAATTACCAGCTCATAAAATATATCATAGCTGGTTATGTGTAAGTGTTTTACTATTACAGTTTTATAGCCAGTGGAATATATAGCATATTGTTTGTATTTTATTTGTTGAACATATTAATGCATTCATTGAATGCATAGATGAATAAAATCCTCTCAATATTACAAAAAATATGATGCAAGGCTTCACACTTTAATGTCTCTTTAGCTATAAATTCACATGTATGTGTACTCACACAGGCTGAAAGACAATATTTATAAAAACCAGTAGAAAGTTGACTTGAGAATTTATTTTAACATCAGTTCATAAAGCCCTTTATTTTTATTTATTTATTTTTTTTAAAGATGACTGGTAAGGGGATCTTAACCCTTGACTTGGTGTTGTCAGCACCACGCTCAGCCAGTGAGCGAACCGGCCATCCCTATATGGGATCCGAACCTGGGGCCTTGGTGTTATCAGCACCACACTCTCCCGAGTGAGCCACAGGCCGGCCCCATAAAGCCCTTTAAAAGATGTAAGGATTTAAATAGGCACTGAGACCAAATATATAAAAGATGAGTATGTGCCAATTATAATGTATTATTTGCATTATGATAATTAAAATACTCTCTGCCCTTTTCTTTATCCTGATTGAAGAGAAAAGTGACCGAGAACAGAATACACAACACACCTTATCTCTTACTCTTTGATGCCTGCAAATAGTTAATGCTTTGGAGATAGACTGTCCATCTGGCTAATAGAACCTCTACGGGCCTCTCCTTCACTCCCGTTCTCAAAAAGACTACTTTTTAAAAAAAGAAATCAATCCCATCCTCAAGAATGGCTACATAATTTGTGGTACCCAATACAAAATGAAAATTCAAGGCCCCTTGGTTTAAAAACTTAAGAATTTCATAATTGCAATATCAGGGCATTAAACCAAAAATAGGGGCCCTTCTGAGTACAAGGTCTTCTGTGACTTTGCAGGTCCGTGGTCCGTGAAGCCATCCCTGGACAAAGTTAAGGTCCAGGTTTTCTCAAATGGATCAGACTTAAGACACAATTTAAATTTTTTCAAATTCTAAATGACTCTGTAGCTCAACAATAACTTCTCCTCTTCTTCGCGGATGGAGACTGTAGCCCCCTATTTGGTGGCCTTGTTTATACTTAAGCACCTCAATGTGACCATCACCACCAACTAAATCACAGACAGCCTCTCCCACTGAAGCTGGGATGCAGGAAGACCTTGGAGAGATGCACATACAACCACATAGCTAAGATTCTAATTTCCCCTCTGAACGCTGGTGAACACATCTCAAACGATCCATAATCTGAAAATGATAGTTCCCATCATTCACATCTATTTTAAAACATTTTCAGTGACCTTGTCAAGAGCAGTCAATAACTTTCTTCAGCACTAGCGGAGAACATAAACACCCTCCAAGTTACAGAATCAACACGTCCCTCCTGTAATGGCACAACATCATAACGAGACCATTGCTGACCACCCCCACGCTGCATGTCAGACTGTATAGCCAAGCTGTTAAACGCACACATTTGGAAAGACCGCCAGTGATTCAGTCTACTTAACTGGACTTAGTCCAGAGAATTTTCCAGCCAACTGGCATTGGGTCTCTAATTTACAGCTGGCAAGAAACCTCCTTAAATGCTTCCAGGTCCTCAGTAGAACTGTTTAATGTCTACCTTTAACACACGAACCACCTGACTTCAGACACAACACTCAGCAGCTTTGACCACAGGGTGCAGAGCTATAAAATTTACAGCTGCTTAAGTTGGAAAACCACAGACAGGGGCTGGAATCTACCAACTACCCTCTGAAGGAGGGGGATGCAGTTTCTGCTCAGGGCACACAAATTTAAAACAAGGGACAGTTTGAATAATCTTGGGTAAATAACTTTCTTTTGCTCCCACTTTTAATTTTTAATGTTAAAATTATAAATTCCTTCAACCAGCTTTATATTTGTCTTCTTATTTAAGGCTTTAAAAAAAAATAGAAGTTGTCCTCATTTTCCCATGAAAATCAGAGAGTTACAGACAGGTTTTAAAGATTGGCTTCTTAGTTAATGCATACTAGGAAACTTGTATCTTGCCCTCAATCACATATTTGATTGGTTTAAAAAAAATATTACCAATACCTATCGAATGTTTGCTGTGTGCCAGGCAAACTGTTGTACATGCATTTCCTCATTTAAAATCAATTACAATATTATAAAGAATGCACTATAAATATTCTAACAGTACAGATGAATAAATCAATACCCAAAGTCACATAGCTAGTAAGAGACAGAGCTGGGACTCAACTCTCTGTACTGTCAAACTCCAAACCCTGATATCTTAACTCTCACAACTCCCCTCTGCAGCTTTGAAACACAATGCCCAGGATTCTTACTAAAAATTCTTAAAAACTGTATTCACTGTTGAAAAGATTTTATCACTGGTATTCAAGAGCATACTACATTTACTTTGTTGATACTGGGTTCAAACCTGAAAATTTTATTTCTTTAATATGGTAATGTCTGATTTAAGCATACATGATTCTTAATCTCCTCAATCCATTTTCCTCTGCATTGATGGCAGTGTTTTATTTAATCATTGTTTAACAACTGAAATACGATAGACTTTATTGATTGATCCTTCCTTGATCAATCTCCATGATTCTTAATCTCCTCAATCCATTTTCCTCTGCATTGATGGCAGTGTTTTATTTAATCAATTGTTTAACAACTGAAATACGATAGACTTTATTGATTGATCCTTCCTTGATCAATCTCGAATTGCACCATACGTCCTACATCTCACGGATGGAATAGTTTTGTGGTACAGATTCGTGTTTTTGTAAGTTCATGTGATTTTTGGAAACCCTTGTGATGTTAACATTCAGTCAGTTTTCTTTGCCTTCTTGTTTGCTTTAAAGCTTGAAGAACATGACCAGGTATCATCGTTGCTATTATGTGTGAGTGAGTTGGATTTGACAAGAGACAGTAACACAAAGACCCATGATTAGGGACTTGGAAACGCATCTGTTAGTCAACTTCAAAGGTGTGGGTTGACACCCTGAGCCTCGACTACAGTTCTAATTCAACTCATCAACATTCCTCAGAGTTTAGTGGAGAGAAATAAATAGCGTTCTCCAAACCGTCACAAAAGTATTTGCTGTGAATTAACTGGAGGCCCCACTTCAAACAGCAAATGGCAATCTCTGGACAAATGACGTGCCATCACAAAAGTTCCTCTGAATTGTCCTCTTGAGCCTGAGTTTTATATCATCTGTTCTGAATTAATTCTCCATTACTTCTTTGCCTCTTTTGTGTTCTGTGTCTTCACACAGTCCGTGCTGCTTGGCTAGTCTCCTTTCCCTCACACTGATTTTATCTAGAGGCACATTTTTACTCCCTCAGCCCTTTTACCCGGGGAGAATTCAGCCAGCAAGGTCACAAGGGAGTAGCTAGATGAAAAGGTTAATACTTTGTCAATGGTGTTCACACACTGTCATCTCAATGATCAATGTGCCTGTCCACCTGGTCCCCCGCCACCCCATCATCTCCTTTTGCCAAAGAGTGGAGGAAGTTGTTTATTATAGTAATTTTCTTTAGATGTCTTTTCCTGCCTTGAAACTAGCCTGTGGTTAACCTATTTCTCACTTACTATCATTACAAAGGCTGCTGCATTTTTCAGCTCCAGGATTCTCTCTTGGTACACTGTTAAGTAGGAATGGGTTTTCAAAGAGTTAAACACCCTCTTCTGCCACTTAACAGGGAGGAAAAAAATTCCCTAACATAAAGGAGAGCTTTTTATTTTTTAACACTTTAAAATAATAATAATAAAAAAAGAATGCTGTAAAAACACAGGTGATCGTATTTCAGGCATAGAACAGCAACCTGTATTATCATGTCATCCTGAATCTCTCTGTTTATCAGACAGGGATGAAGTTACTTTATAATGAAACACTCATGATGAATTTCCTCACCTCCATTCCAACTGCGTGACAGTTTGATAGAAAATATGACTCATTCATTGTGTGTGTATGTATGTGTGAGAAACAGAGAAAGAGACAGAGAGAGATTGGGGGGTAAGGAGAGGTGAGATGGGGGCATGAACTGGCAAGAAAGCTCATCTTCAGTCACTTCTTAAGAATGTGTCATTTCTAAGTGGACACCTTAGCTAATTATAAAATATATATAATTTTTGTGCTTTAGTTCCTATTGCCATGACCTCCTAAAATTGTATATTACACAGGCCTTTTCCACAGTGTGCAAACAAAGAACAAAGTCAATGACCTTAAATAACCTATATCTAAATCTCAAAATGGAAAAATATTAAGTTTTCAGCCATACTCAAAAATCCCAGCATATATTTATCTATTTCAAATGAAATGACTGTTTAATCGACAAAGCCCTGTATAAATTTTAACTCTGATCCTCAATTTTCAAATTTCTATCACTTCAAAATTTAATTCCTTATACCACACACACACACACTAAATTTTGCTATTTAGGGGTGCAGAATTAGCAAAGATTTAGTTTTTCTTGGTGTTCCCAAACCCAATAACACAAATATAATGCAGTGATTGCTACATAATATCCTAAACACATAAGCCAACTTTTAAATCTTTCAGATGACTAATAAGTATACTAGTTCAATAAGAGCTTCCTTAGTTTTTATGCCAGACTTACGTTGTAAAGAATAAGTTGAAATATATGAAAAGTATCTAGTTTTGTAATAACTGCATCTATAGTGATCTTAGAAAGTACATGATTGCCAAAGCAATATTTATTTCTTTCTGTGCTGGAGTGTGCATATATGTGACTACTTTTTTTCCCCCCTCTGGGCAATGCAGAAATATAATATATGGTCATGAAAGTTAGCTACTTTTCTCCAAATAATTTATAGGTATATGTGTGTATGCATGTATTTTAAGATAAAAAGTTGATTGATGAACTTAAATAGTGCCTAAGCAATGCAGAAATATAATATATGGTCATGAAAGTTAGCTACTTTTCTCCAAATAATTTATAGATATATGTGTGTATGCATGTATTTTAAGATAAAAAGTTGATTGATGAACTTAAATAGTGCCTAGAAATTTTAAGACCTAAGACAATCATACTTTGATTACCCTTAGGAATTTCCCTTGGCCATGGAGAAAATCAACTGGGCCAGTACTGTTTAAATTGACATCAACCTGTCGCAAATGTTGAAATCATTTTGAGTCAAGGATCTAAGGAGAATGAATGCCTGTAATAGAGACGGCATTTTAAAAAATTGGACTGGCACATGACTTAGTGATAAAAGTGAAGGTCTGTTTTCCATTTAGTTTAAATGCTGAGCATCCCATGAAGACATTCTCTAAAGTTCTGACATATAAAAGTGACTAGAAGCAGAAGATGCTTTTATTTGGTGTCAGGCCATGAACTTATTTCTTGGAGTTAACTGAGGGCAGTTATTCCCAAGATTTTATTACCTTGCCTTGCACTAGAAATCACCCAGAAATAGGCAGAAAGTTCTAGTAAACCCACCACCCTGGGAGGACAAATTGCTATTCTCCCATATTGATGTGAGTCTACTGCAAACTAACTGGTCAGCAAATTCTTAAGTGTGAATTATTCACTTTAGTAAAGGTAAGCATTTTAGAAAGCATATCAATTCATCAAACACATTTTAGGAGATCAAACTTCATTACCTTAAGTGCTATTCACTATAATTAACTTTAAACCATATGGTTCTAAGACCAGTCTTAATAGATGATCAAATACAGTGATTTTCTTTTTCTTTTTCTTTTTTTTAATGTGTACTATAGAAGTCTAAGGATCACAGAGAACTTCAGGGCTAAAATGGGTAAGGGGAAGCTGGTCTCTGCTCCCTTCTCTCCTGACTTGGGTGACAGAAGTTCTTTCTTTCTTTCTTTCCTTCCTTCCTTCCTTCCTTCCTTCTTTCTTTCTTCTGCTCCCTTCTCTCCTGACTTGGGTGACAGAAGTTCTTTCTTTCTTTCTTTCCTTCCTTCCTTCCTTCCTTCCTTCCTTCTTTCTTTCCCACCCCTTCTCCGCCTCTAATAATCTCTCCTTTTGAAAGTTTAACATATTTTTGTGATTGTTCTTTTTTCTTATTTATTTTTTTTTTTTTGAGTGTTCTATGGTGTTCCAGAAACTATGCCAGTTGTGAAAGCTACAACAATGAATAAGTCATTGTCTGATGACAGGATTTGGGGTGCTATAGAAGTGCCTCAGGACAGTGCTGTGGAATATAGCAGAAAACATAGCAGTTCAGACTGGGGAAATAATTTTCTAAATAAGGGAATTGGGACCCAGATCATTTAAAAGTGATTCATCCCAAAGTAGAAGAACATCTCATATCACCAACTACTTATACAGATGCTCCCTGTCCAACCCATGTTGCTTCCAAAAAGAATGGGACTTGCCTACTAAAACCTGCTCTTTACATTTCTTTAAGACCTTAGACCATAAAGTTTTGATGACATGATTTAGGTCTTAACCATTTGTGCATCTCCAATATCTGGCACAGGGCTGGGCATTGAATGGGTACCCAAAGAATGCTTAAAGTTTTCATCAGACATTGACAGGAAGTGAACAGAAGAAAATTGTTTTGACAATAGTTACCTAAATTGATACATACCAATATGGTTGAAGATGAGAACTACGAGAAAAAAAAAGGGACATTATTGTTACAGTGCCATCCTCTTGTACCTTGGCAAACATACCCTCCTGTTGAATTTTACACTATAATTGAACTTAGTGAACATATAATAATTTTAAGTGGTCAAAAGAAAAAGTATGTTCATAGACTTATACTTTCTGTGGATGAAATAGCATTTTTCATTTTGGTAGGTTCCCACACACTGATTTCAGCAGCCCACATGACTGTAAACCTTATTCAACATTTTTATATTGGAGTGAACATATTTTTGGCTCCAAAAGTATTCATTTTGGTTTAATTCATAGTGGTTGTAAGGCATATGAACTTTATTTAAGTTCTTTTAAAGTATACAGCCATAGATCACTTGAATATCAATATCCAGTCAAGTTTTAAAAAAACATAATTTATTACTTACTGCAATTTTAAGTTTAAAAAAAACTATGTTCCATTAATTTTGGAGAGATATAAACATGTGATAAAAACTGAACAGCAATCTGATGACGTTCTCTAGAGAACAATGAAGTGTAATTTACATATTAAAAGCATTAACTCAAATTCTTTAGAAAGTTAAAATAGACATAATACTACATTACTGGATTTTTTTTAGCTTTGAATATATTTGCAACTTTTGAATGAAACCATAACTCCTTTAAAAATAGAAGCAAGTCCTGTCCAATTAATCATACCAGTTTTCATCAAGATTGCTTTCAGACAGGTCACATTCCTAGGTCATTAATTTAAGCTTTCATTGACTCTATATGTAGAATGAGTACATAAAGTAAGACTTTGAAAAACAATAGCCAAGCAAATGTGACCTTACTCCACCATGGTGAAACAATTTTGTTACTAGACATATTACTGTAGTCTCATTTTAATTGCGTACAGTAAAAAATTACTTTAAAAACATATTATACATATCCAATCGAACACAGAGAAGACTATTATGAATTGAGTTGTGTCCCCCCAAAAGTTTAATGTGTTGGAGGCTTGGTGTCCATTGTGACAGTGTTAAGAGAGTAGGAAATCCTATTGTGGTAGTTGAAACGTGGGGCTTTTAAGAGAGGTGATTAGATTGCAGGACCATGCCATAGTGAATGGATTAAAAATGGTGGTCAGCGGCATGGTTCTGAGGGTTCTAAAAGAAGAACACATGAGGTTACTCTCTCTCCGCTTTGCAATTTTCAGCCATGTGAGACCCCTGGGTCACTGTCACTACCACCAAGACCCTCACTAGATGTGTTCCCTGGACTTTGGACATCCCAGCCTCTGAAACTGTAAGCAATACATTTCATTTTCTTATAAATTACCCAGTTCTGTGTGTTTTGTTATAAGCAACAGAAACGGGCTAATACAGTGAACAATCCAAAGGTTTAGATTTCATCAGGGATAAATAATGTAGAGGAATTAGATATGGAGCCGTGCTTAGATGAAACAAAACAGAAACAAAAAAAGGCTCAGCATGAAGCTGATACAATGTTCAGTGACAATGCGTCAATTGTCTAGTTAATTGGATCAACACAGACAAGGGGAGATTTCAGGTTCTAAAGATGAAAATGAGAAGAAACTCTGTCATTCTGTTTTGTGCTTTCCATAATTTCTTGTCTTATTCTTTGTTGTGGCTTTCTTGCAAATAATATATGTTTAACAGAAAAGCTTAAATTACAAACAGAACTGTGAAAATCTACTGGAATGACTTTGTGTTTATGAACAAAATCAGAGAGAGAAACAACCACCAAAAAAGGCTGCTTGTCAAAAAGTAGTAAAAACCATATTTCTCATCAGGAATGATTTACACTGTGCTCTGATTGCCCGTGGCAGACGCCATGAGAGGCATCTAGCCCTGATTCCCTGTTTAGGTTTTTGTTCAGCCACAGAACTTGGTTTTTGTACATTTGCTTAGAGATGGATCAAAGCCCCCTGGCAAAACTGATGAAGCTATGTTGTTCTAAAATGATACTTTTCAAGGTAAATAATACTTCGCAAAAGGAACAGAGTAAAAAATAAACATATATAAATTATCAGAATATTACATAAAAGTTAAAGATTAAAAAAAAGAAAAAAAAAAAGAAGGTTGCTGCTCAGACACTTGATAGAAAATAAATAGAGAAAGCGTAGACAGGTAAAAAGAAAAAAAGGATTAAAAACCCTGGAAATCTTTAATCAGAGAATTCAATTCCTATGCCTTAGGTTTCATTAAAAAGTAATTTCAGGGGCTGGATTCTGGTTTGTTGACTCCAAACTGCCCTGTCCTTACTCCAATTTCAGTTGGAATTCCTACTCTTTTCCTGTAAAATGAAAGCGCTGAGAGGGTTGGAGGAACATTTTCTCACAGTCTCTCTCAAGTAAGTGTTGTAAATTTTCTGAGGGATATTCCATCACATAGAGAGAAGTGATAGGACCTGGTATCTCAAGTTTGGAAGATCCTGATTGAAGTGTATGGCCAAGGTTGCAAACCCAAATATTTACTGGAGCCAGAAGTTCCTTTTTCATAAGCAATTTAAACATCCATATTTTTACAAGAAATCACCTGATATTAAAAGCATTGACACACTTTGTTTTAATAATATGCAGATCTGGGAGCCAGATTTGGTTTGTGTTCATCAGTTTGCTAAGTATGTTCTGAGGGTTAGTATTTGTCTTGTTTTTTTTTTTTTTTTTACTATATAAGTGATATGCTCAGAAGGCAAAATAATGGTTATGGTGACAAACATTATGTACTAAGTACTTTGTGGGCACTGAACTTATCTCAAATTACCCTTTTAATAGCACTGATAGTTAGCTAGTATTGTTTGCCCATTTTGCAAATGTGAACATTTAGTGACACAGAGATCAAGAAACTAGTCCAAGTTACATAGCTAGTTAAGAGTTTTTATCCTTATTTATTCATTCATTCATTCATTCATTCATTCATTCATTTTGGAGCTGGTCGGTACAAGGATTGAACTCTGGACCTTGGTGTTAACAGCACTATGCTCTAACCATCTGAGCTAACCAGCCAGCCTGCACTCTTAACCATACTATGCATAGAATATCTTAGAATCTGAAGTTACATGTGGGTTTTTTGTTGTTTTTTTTTTCATTGTCTTCTACTCATCTTCCTTAGTAAATGTTTAAGGCTAGTGCTGCTCAATAACCACTATGTGGAGAGTCATACTATGCATAGAATATCTTAGAATCTGAAGTTACATGTGGGTTTTTTGTTGTTTTTTTTCATTGTCTTCTACTCATCTTCCTTAGTAAATGTTTAAGGCTAGTGCTGCTCAATAACCACTATGTGGAGAGCGATTCTTAATTTGGTACCACTGTGGCCTAAAAAATATCTGTTTCTATGATCCACAAACAGTCCTTTGACATTGTAGGAAATACTGTGCTTTTGAGATTTTCAGAATAGGTTGGGTGGTCTTGAAACGACAAAACTGACACTTAACAGTTTTCTCTGGTTGCCTCCAGAGAGAGTCTTGAATTTCATCAAGGGAATATTTGCAAAGCATACTCTAAATTGCATTTGCATAGCTTTTGAGTATGGAATTCAGACACAGATTTTAAATACCTTAAAATCTGTAAGGAAATATACTGTTGAAACAACAGTAGAAAAAACATCTAGGGGGATGCCACCCCTATTGTCATGAACAAGGAAGGACATCTCCACTCTCGTGTCTGTGAGTGTGCAGGTAAAGGGCTAATACATGTGTCACAATGCCAGGGTGACAAGAGATGTATGTCTACATACGAAATCCCATGACTCCTGTGAGGGTCCCATTTCCAGGCCTAGTCATGCCTGTCCATTCTGAGTATGTCAACCAGGGTTCAACAGTTTCTTCACAAGGCACATTCTTAACATGACAATTATTTGGATACTCCCAAGAGGCAGCTTATCAAAGAAAACTGGGACCCACATGCTCTGCTCAGTTAACAAATGATATACTATTATACCACTTTATGTGTTTTCAGGAACTGATTTATATATTTATTCCAAGGCTTTTTTGGATACATTTTAAACACTGCCTACCTGATAGCTCCTTTTCAATATCTAAGATGCATCTCTCATATTAAGTGGCTAAAATGGAATTTTTCCCACTTTCTAAAGCTGTTTCCAGTCATCCTCAAGATGGTTATGGTGGTAAGACATCCACCAGACACTCAAGGAAAAAACCTGAGACTATTTCTCAATGCACCTTCTCTCTCAGACTCCACACATCTCACGTAACTTTTCTAACAACTTCCTGTTCTCAATCCATAATACACTGCAGACGAACCCACTTTCCTCCACCTCCACAGCCACCATCTCAGTTTCGGCTCTATCACTTCTTCCCTAGAATTCTAGAAGAATCATTTTCCCATTTCCCCAGTTTGTTTCTTGCCCCTCCAAACACTTATCGATATGGAAGCCGAGTGAATTTTTAAAACTGGACTTTTTTTTTTTTTAGCTCTTCTAAAACATTACATTCATTCTCAACATGCTGTTTCCTCTGCCTGAACGTCCTCTACGCTGCACCTGGCTGATTCTTCTCACCCTTCACGTTTCACCTTAGATGGCAATTCTCAGAGAATTCTTCACCACCTCCCTAGTCCAAAGACAGTCTTCCTGTTTTCTTATACTTACTTTCTTCTAACGAACTTACTGCAATCTGTAACTCTATGTTCACATATGCATTTATTTATGTAACACTATACTGTACCGTCTAATACTCTAAGTTTTAAAGTAGGGGGATTTTTTTTTCCTAATTCAGTTTACTGTCAGTGTGAGATCCAATAGAAGCTCAGGGCATGAGCTAGAGAGCAACTCAGTTATTATTTAAGGCATGAATATTTCCATATTTCTGCTTTCTAAAGTTCTAGCAAATCTTAAAATTCATTAGGGAAACTTCAAGATGTCATCTAAATTCATCCGAAATAACTCAACACACATGGAATCCAAACACCCACAAGCAGACATTCATTTCTACTGCTTTCACCACCAAACCATCATGAGTTGCAAGAGGTCATCACCCATATCGTAGGAGCAAAGTAATGTTCAAAGAATTGTCTGGTCCCACTGTGCACAGGACTGAAGAAGATAACAAACTGAGTGCTTCAGTTTAGACAGAGAAGGTAGCTGCCTATGAAAATTGCTTTATTGACTACAAATCTGACCAAAATACTCTAGAATGACTGAGGACACAGCATGCTACAAGCTCCGTAAGAGAAGTACTTTGTCCCTTTCCTCAGCACCGAGAACAAAGTAAGGGCAGACAGTCTTAAAGGAATTAATGAATATATGTATAAATATAAATATAAATATGTATATATATAAAACTAAAGGAAGGAAATAAAGAATTTTAAGTGAAAACCATCAGACAAGCTTCTGACAACAATCTTCTTAATGATCAATTTTCAGAACAACCCTCTAACTGCCATAGGTTTATTTCTGAGTCAGGCAAAATACAGGGACACGTTCTCACTGTTTTATGCATTCAGATCTGGATGGCAGATGTTTCCAAACAGCACACTATCTATTCTCCACCTCTTGTACACTTATGCACCTCCTGCAGAGACAACCACAGCAGTATCACATTGAGAAAAACCTTACCATGCGAGTGACTGAGCCTCGCCTGCATCCGCGGGATAAGGTAATGTCATGGGCAAGTGAGTCAGAAACACTTTAGTTCAAACCTCAGTCCTGCCACTTACATGTAACACAGTCTCTCTAAAGCTCTGTTTTCTCATCTGTAAAATGGGGATAAATAACAGCACCTACTTCACAAGGTGGTTGTGAGCATTCAATGAAACTGATTAGTATAATGCCTGAATGTAGGAAGACTTAGTATATTACAGTCTTACTAATAATGTTAATAATAATAAGAGCTGTGTTAATCTTATGTTTCCTTTATTTGAGAAGAAAAGAGCAGTATGACTGGACTGAGTACTGACATCGTACTCCTGGATGCAAAAAATTCAGATTCCAGCTCTGCTGTTTGCCTAGCTATGTGAATTAGGCCATTCTTTTAACCTTTTCTTCACACTGGATTCCACATTTTTCTAGCAAGTCAGTGAGGTAAGCTTTCTATCCCAATATTGCAGGTAAGAAATTAAAGCTCAAAATGACTAATATGAGTGTCTTGTGACATAAGTGTCCAGTAAGTGGTAGCCAGTGTCATTTCTATACAAATGGAAGGATGTCACCTGCCTGTGAGAGCAAAATCAGCTTCATTTTACAAATGGGAAGGAAAGCAAACTCAGAGGCAAAAAAATGCACATATGATAACAGCCTTGCAGAGTCATTTACATATATGGAGGTTGTCTTAATTATCATTAGTATTACCTATTAATTTTTCTTTTCTGATCTCTAGGGAAACTACAACCTACAAAATTATAGTGGGTCAGTATGAGTAATAAACTCTGCTGACACTCAAGTGTTTCCTCAATTTTGTAATTTTGTCTCCTGGCCTGTTGACCTATGTCATGAATAGCTACAATGGACTTTCCAAATGGTGGACCCAGACAAACTGGAATAATCTAAAAGGTACTCCTGCTATATTTCTTAGTGTTCATGAAAACCAAGGGTAGCAGTGAAAGGTAGGCATCCAAACATAAAAATTAATGCATTCTCTTGGAGGCCAACTGGATCTCTATCCTCTTCCCAAAAATGGAGTTATTGTCTTCTCCCTTTGCACTTTGAAATCTTGCCTCATAGAGAACAAATTTGAGCTAGAAGGACTGGAGTTCTTTTAGCTAGCTCAAGTGGAATCATTGCTACCTGTGTAGCGAGAAGCATAGAGAACTGAATCAACAGAAGGGGCTTACTTCAAAGACTAGCGTCTCGTTTGTGGGCCCTGGTGCATACAGGCGTTCCGGGCGGTTAAGGGAGCGCTGGTACTCAAACGTGGTCCCGGCAAAAGGGAACTCCCCAGGCCAGTCGATGCTCCAGCCTCCTGTGAGGTAATACTTTTGACTGAGGCTGCGAACTGCAAGATAACTGGAGGAAATCTGCAGCTCCTGGATTTCGATGCTTCGGGCCCCAGCTGGAATGATGACCACCGGATAATACTCTAAATGAAAAGAACAGAACATTTCTGTATTCTACATTGTGCCTTGGAGAAAGGTGACTAGAAATGCCCAGAGACATGCAGTGTCCACTTTTATAGAGTGGGGTTTTCAAATCATCAACTGACCTTCATTCTTATTCTATGAAGTAAATAAGATCAATTTTTTTCATTTTCCAAGGGATAGGAACACCAGAGAAAGAAAATGTATGTGGCTTTCCCAATGTCTTACCAAGAAGGTTTTTGTGGACAGAAGATAAACTCTTCTCCTTTCCAGACCAATAAAGACTACAAACTTAAGAGTACTTTTTTTTTTTTTTCTAAATCTACCTAGAAGAAACTTAAGAGCCATGTATCCTCAACAGTGATATTCAGAAAACAGGGCTCAAAAGTTTAATTTTACCCAAAATGTTTATATAATTGCTTCAAGTATTTATTTAATGCTGTGGGTATAGATCATCTAAGGTTCACAATAGGTTTCTTTGTTTAACAGATGCATGTGGGGCATATGACAGCCTGGTCAGCCTATTAAAACTGCAAAGTAAGAAGGCATTCCTTTAACACATTTCTGAGATGTAATGTATTCACAAAACACCTCACACGAACAAAACATCTATCCTCCCTTGCTTTTGCACTAGTGACAGAAGCCATCATCATTAGTATGTCAGGCGACTTACAAAAAGGCTCAATCACATTCAGTGTGACTCATACTTGTTCAGCAGCAAAAGTTGTATAACAATGAAACAATGGTATCTCTTACCATTTGCTTTATGCTGGTCGAGGTACAGGCCTTTATAAAATTTGCAAGTTGAATTATCACCTTTACAAATACCACATGCATCCAAAACTGCTTTAGAGCCAAGTTCGTGATCACATCCCACTGGCTGAGACCAAAAAAAAAAAAAAAAGGTGAGAAAATCAAAGATCAGAGAAACCAGTAGCTGCAAATAATTAAGAGGTACATGGTTTTCTGTGTTTTCAGAATATTAGGGAGTAAGTACAGCTTATTGTTAAAAGCACAGTCTCAAGTTAGACTGACTTGGGGGTTCAAATCCATCCCTTGACATTATTACATATGTGACTGGGCAAGCTGCATAACTTATCCAAGGCTTAGACTCTTCATCTGTGAAAACGGAATAAAAAGTCACCATTGCTACTAATGCCAGGTGAGTTTATTCAGGCCAGCTCTATGACTGAAACATAAAAATGCTGGACAATACAAATGCATGTGGGTACACACACATGTATATACTCTTATTGAATCAAACAGCTCACAACTGAATTAAAATAAAAGAGAAAGTGAGTACCCACAGAGAAAGGAAAAATAATTGGAATTAAAAATATTTGGAAATAGTAGTACTATTTTGAAATACATTCGTGAAGTTCTAACCATACAGTGGATGTACTTAGTAAATGTGCAAAAAAGTTTATTATCGTTCATGTTCTTTAATTTTCACTATGTAAAGTGCAGGATATAGGATCCCGCCGTTCTATATATGTGGAAAGGGAGTGAAAAAGACACTAACATAATTTCATGGGGTCATGCAAAAAAGTAACTGGGGTATTTAGAGATGGTGCTCACATCCAAGTTGAACATTTTGCCCTTTCTCCCTATGTCACCTGCTTTCTCCAGAGTCTCTTGCAACACTCTGCACCGTATACATTTGATATGAGGAAACACAGCATGATCATACACCACAAAGCAGAAATGTTCTCTTACTTCACAAATCCCATCAATACAAACATCATTTTTGTTTGGAGAACAAAGAGTTCCATCTTTCACCTTGCCGGACATTGCAAAAAAGAATTCAAAGTTCTCAGCCTTGCAGTACAGTTTACATCGATCTTCCTCTAGAAGCAAAGAGATCAAGGTAGGACATGGTCAAGAGGAAGTCGTAAGGGAAATGATATGACCATCAAAAGGAAAGAGAAAGCTACCATGATCAAAAGAGAAAATGTTACGGACAGTTTTGTGCATATGTGTGCACATATGTATGTGGTTTTTAAAAATATGAATCCCATGTAACAATCCATATAAAACTGATTGAATATTAATACATAATTTTATTTTTCTAATCCTTAGTGGTAGTCACCATACACATGATTGGTGGCTTGTGTAGCTAGCCTCCCTGGATAGTTAACATTTTAGGCTTTGTAGGCCCTATGGTCAGCCATTGGCATTATGATGAAGGGATATTGCTGTGTTCCAGTGAAACTTAATTAAAAAAAAAAAAATATCCAGATTTCACCCACAGACCATAGTTTGATGACTGCTATGTGTTAAATGTGTCCCCCAAAAGTAGTTTCATGTCTTGGAAACCTAATCTCCATTGGCACAGTGTTAAGAGGGTGGGAAATCCTATTCTGATAATTGAAAAGTGAGGCCATGAACAGATTAATCCATTCATGGTTTAACGGTTGGTCATGGGCATGCTGCTGATGGCTTTAAAAGGACCAGCAAGTGAGGAGGTTAGCTCCCTTGCTCAGCCCATTCTCACCATGTGACACCTATGACTCTGTGGAGAGTTCTCACCAAGAAGGCCCTCACCAGATGTGTTTCCTGGACTTTGGACTTTTAGCTTCTAAAGTGTAAGAAATAAATTTCATTTCTATATAAATTACCCAGTTTCAGGTATTCTGTTATAAGCAACAGAAACAGACTAACACAATGACCCAGATTTAAGACATGAATTACTTTAGACACTTATTCAGTCTGTTAAAAGGAAAAGCTTTAGGTATTTTGGAAAAAAGGGATATGGTCAGGAATGTCTGTAAAAACATACAGAGAAAAATCATATCATGAAATGGAAGAGGAAGCAAATAAACTAAAGTTGAAGGCTAAAAAAGTTATCTTTTATTGACTAGTAAGTCCCTGAGAAGTTTCTGGTATCACAGGCAAAAAGAAAAAAATATATTTAGGGCCGGCCCGGTGGTGCACTCGGTAGAGTGTGGCGCTTGGGAGCGCGGTGGCGCTCCCGCCGAGGGTTCGGATCCCATATAGAGACCGGTCCGCTCACTGGTTGAGCGCGGTGCGGGCGCGACACCGAGGGTTGCGATCCCATTGCCAGTCACCAAAAAAGACGAAAAGGAAAAAAAAAAAAAAAGAAAAAAATATATTTATAGAGCTCTTGTTATCAGAAAGGAGTTACTGTGCCAATTTCTCAAATAGAAAAAGCTGTTCTTGGCCAGGAATTCCAGATGATGTTTCTCACATGAGACCTTGTGGGGGTGACATGGAGAGATATCCTTAACAACAGCTTTACAACAAATGTGTAAATAATTTGCAAATACTGGTGCTCATAAAACCTCTCAATAAAAGCCAAAGTCAAAACTTAAATGTAAAAGAAATTGATTATAGTCCAAATATGCAGATATATGGATGGATTAAAAGTTTCTCTTTCACCTACAATTTTTTTTAAATAGCTTTATTTAGTACCTTCTAACTTTTCATATGAGATTAGTGAGTTGAATGACATGAGTATATGTTCTCTCTTTTCTCTGTCATTCCCTGGAATTAACATATTCTAGAAAGCCTTTTTCTAGCACAGATTCCTAGTCAAGTGTCTGAACTAGTCCATTAGAAACACAGAAGGAAAGAAGAAGAAAAAAAGCTCGCTACTATAAGCAAAGACTGTCTACATTTGTGAATAAAATCTTCCTTGTTTTTCCCGAACTGCAGGAATGTCACAAGACCTTCAAGTCATGGTCAGTCTCTTCTGATATAACTGTCAAATGGAAAAAAGAGAGGGATAAGAAGGCCTTAAACTTTCTGTCTCTCTCCAGTAGGACATGAGACCCTAAGGCCAGGGACAATATTTTAATTAATGCACTTTCCTATGCATCTAACCAAGTGTCTCCTACACAAAACAGCTCAGTAAACGTCTGTTGAGTGAACAAATAAAATTGCACACTTCCTACTTAGTGAAAACTGCAATAAATATAGTGAAAGAACTTTGAAACCAAAAAGCATTTTCCAAGTTACAACATTTATTTATTTAACTTTCTCTTTATGTATTCAACACAGAAACCTATTTAAAGGGTGACAACAGAAGAGAGTCCATCAACGCTATATTTGAACGAAAGATGTACTGTGGGAAAGGCCAAGGAGTATCTAAAAAGCCAAAGCAAAAAAACAGAAGGAGAGGGGAAAGGAAAGACAACAGAGTATTGGAGCATAAACCGCAGATCAGAAACATGGGATTACAGCTGTCTACAACCAAGGGAAATAAGTCTGCAAATGTCAGAACTGGAAGCAACTGCAGCTATCCTGTCTAACTGTCCACCAGAACATGCTGTGGAGCATATTTTCTAGGTAATTACTCAGTTCCTTCTCGAGTGCGTCTAGTGATGGAGAGCTTACTACTTTTTTTTTTTTCCTTTTTTTGTCTTTTTCCGTGTCCGGCAACGGATCGCAACCCTCAGTGTCGCCCCCGTACTGGACCGGGACTGGCAACGGGATCGCAACCCTCGGTGTTGCTCCCGCGCCTCGCTCAGCCAGTGAGTGGGAACCGGTCTGTATGTGGGATCCGAACCCTCGGCGGGAGCGCCACCACGCTCCCAAGCGGAGCACTATAGCAGTGCGCCACCGGGCCGGCCCCTACTTATAAAGGGAACATGCTTCCATTTTGGACAGTTAATATGTATTTGTTTGTTTATTCATAGCCGGTAAATAAATATATACAAAGTGCTGTTTTTAGATGCTAGAGATACAAGCATGCTCAAGACCCACAAAGACTTTGTCCTTGTGGAATCTCAATTCTTGTGAGAAGAAAGATAGAAAGTGATAGATAAAAATTAAATCCATGCACTGATAAGAGCTATGAAGACAAGTGGGGTACAGAGTTCAGAGAATGACATTCTGATAGGTTGGCAAGGAAGGTCTCTCTGAGAAGATAATATGGCTAGAAAATTCTTAGCCCTTGAATTAATTCTGTTCTCTGAGGCAATTTCAAACAAAACTAAAACCCCTGCTATTCAATATCTCTTTGAATGTTTGAAAGTACCCAGTTTCTTTTTTACAGTAAACACCCACAGGCCCCTCGTCACTTCCTCCTGAGACACACCTTTGGAATGTTCATGTCTGCGGCTCCCTGCACTTCAGAACAAATAGTCATGACCCAAAAGCAGATCGTGGCTCCTATAGTGGCTGGTCTGGTGTTGAGCAAAGTTACTATCCTCCCTTTTGACTTGGAAGCTCTACTTGTTATAATGATGTTTCTAATTACATTAGTTTCCTTTATGGTAATTAATAATGTAGGTTTGCTTTGAGCTTTTGCACAGGAACAGCCCGTGAACTGTCATCACCGTTAGCCTCTTCCCGTTCTACACATGTGTAGTTGGGATTCACGTGGATCTTTTTTCAAGGCAGCATGGCCGAGTTTTGCTAAATCAAGCGCATGGAAATAATAGAAACAACTAGAATAGTGACAGCTTATTCTACATAGATAATAGAAAATACATTAAATTCTCCTATTGTAACTAAATGTTTTGGTATTTAGCCAAAACAAAAACCGTTTAGTTTAAAAAGTAATATAAGTCATAACTTTAAGTTGTAAAAAGTACTGAAAACACAGTGGAAAGAGATTTCTGTTATTTATTATTATTTTACGGTTGTCTACACACAGGCCTTCCATGCTTGTAATCCTCTGACAATGTCAGTTACTGAGTATGGTGTCTCTATGGGGCATATATGGTTTCAGGAGTTTTTGGTCTGGACAACTCACACTAATTTCAATTAACATCCCTGGGAGATTTAATTGTTGAAATGTCAAAGGTAAGTTTAGAAACATAAGTACATTCAAACACATGAACCTTTTGGCTTACAGATGTGGGAGACAAGGGGTGTCTTATGAAAAAAAAAAGGGGTGGGAAAATAAACAAAACCTATGGAACTTAACAAAAAATTGGGCCAAGATGGGTCTGGGGAATAAAAGATAAATGTTGAAACATTTTTACATAAGCAGCAATTTCTTCTGTGTTGTTCATTCACGTTATTGTCCACAGAGACATATTTATTCAAGTGTCATAGAGAGTGAATTACCTTCCACTTTCATGTAGGGTTTCCACTGGTAGAACCATCCACGGAAAGGTTTGCTGTTATATTCTGCACACTGCTGGGCTCGAAAATCCAAGCTATTTTCATTACAAGGGTTAATGTTGCACAGCTGATAAATACGGCTAGAACCTGGACAGAACTTGCCACCATACTGAGGCCTAAAAATAAAATTAAAGAACCTTAATGCTAGCAATCTAAGGGCTCACTAGTGTCACATTCTATAATACAAGGTGTCCGCAGGAAGTTCACGGAAAGATTCATATTATCTTTTAATTCCATTTTTCCACTAAAGTTATTTTTTTTTCTTTTTCTTTTTTTTGTGACCAGTAAGGGGATTGCAACCCTTGGCTTGGTGTCGCCCGTACCACGCTCAGCCAGTGAGCGCAGTGGCCATCCCTATATAGGATCCGAACCCACGGCAGCTACGCTCCCAGCGCCGCACTCTCCCGAGTGAGCCATGGGGTCGGCCCTTTCCACTAAAGTTTTGAAGTACCCTCGTAGAAGGAGGAATAAGCAAGCTGAGCAGTGTCATAATGCAAGCAGTTGAATACAATCTATTCTAGGAATGGAGATATGTAGTGTACAACTCACCACATCCCTTCTTTCATCCATGACAGATATAACTAATCAATCGGAGAATTGATTTTCTTTTTTCTCAACATAGCCTTTAGTCAACCACTATTGCTGCTTATTAATCGGAATTGGCATGCTAGATCAAACTTACTTGCCATCCCTGATCTAATTTTTACATTCTGTCAATTTCCTTAAAGACTGATAAAAGGATATTAGCACTCATTGCATTAGCTCATGTGTTAAGGAAGTCTGTAAACACATCTAAAAGTTCTTATTAATGTATATGTATGCTTGTGTTCCACACACATTCATACCCTATATGTTGGCATCAAAAGCTCTTCAAATGCAAATCCAACCAACAGCTCCAGCTTTCTCCCATCTCCTAACACTCTCCTCACTTCCTACACTTTGCCATGCACCTGCTGCTCAGGACACTGGGCAGAAGGAACAGAAAGTATCCTTTGCCATGTTCTCCAATCCAGCTTTGTCAAGATGATATTTTGATTATTATCTGACTCTTGTGTGTTTTATTCCAATTGATTCTAAACTCTAAGGGAAAACATTCCCTTGTTTTTAATCAGTATAATCAATTTTAACTTTGCAGGTGGCCTACTCCTTGCCTGCCAAGCACAATGGGAAATGGATTTCCAGAGTAGGGAATCCCATTAGCACATAAATAATTATGATATAATAACAAGCTCTTTAAAATCTTGGTAGGCAGATTCCAGTCTGCAAAAATCAGAAAGCAAAATAAAGAAAAAAAGAACAAAAACACAGTGGAAATTACCCATAACATCTTACACAGCTTACTCCATGCACAGAGCAATCGCTTCTTTTCACTCTTCCCTTTTTGTAGTTTTCTACAAAGGCGAAAATTCAACTATAGATCATCCTGCATAAACACTCGATGCCAAAATGTTACATGAAAGGAAGCTCCAGGTTAATAAATTTATGTGATTAAAATTCCTTGTCTGTTTAGGAAGCACAAGTATGCCATAAAACACCCCTGGATTTGCTTCGGCATATTTTATCAAGTCCTCCTACAACTGCATGCTAAAATGGATTCAACAGAAACTGGAAGTGTCACGCTGCCAGAATGAGATTTTTATGTTATTTCAAAACATTCTGCAGCAACTACTTAAACATGCAGCAGCCATTGTGCTAGATCAAGTCCCTGAAGACTTCTTAAATTATTATCTAAAAAGCATTTGGAAAAACTTTAATGTGCCATATCATAGCCTCAATATTCCTGGACATCATCTCAGTTTAAGACTTTGCTGTCTGAGATTTAACAAATAACCCTCATTTGGACTATTTATATTTAATAAAGTGAAATAGGACCACACTGTGTTACTTTTTCAACTCGCAGAACTTGTAACATGGAAAAGACCTCTAAACTTAAATAGCTATCCCTGCATTTTACAGTCAAACAGAAAAACAGCAAAGCTTGCAGAATGATGGTCACAAGGCTACAGACAGAGCAGAAATCAACTGCAGACCTTTGGACTCTGTCCAGGATTCTTTTCCTGCTCAACTATGCCTGAATTTAACTGTTAGGCCATAGTGGCCAGTCATGGGAAGAAAGAGGAAGAGACAGTAATGCACAATAGTTAGGGAGTTGGACTTTTACAATAAGGCAGACCTAGATTTAAATATTCTCTGCCTCTTCCCAGATTGACTTCAGGCAATTTTGATCAACCTCCTCCCCATCAAAATGGGGACAGTTGTGACAATTAACTGATATAATACTCATAAATAGTTTAGGGCAGTATCTAGGACAGAATTAGCACAAATAAACTATTACTACTTTTAAATGCTTTATACTTTTTATATTAAATGCCCACACTGTGCTGAGTATCATGCAATCTGGTTTTGATATACTTACATATTTCATTTTTTTTATTAGCCGATAAGATCAAAGTGATCAAAAGTAATGACTGGCAAGAATTGGAGCTTTTCTATAAATCCTCAAACGTAGGTACATTTTTCTGGAGCTTTAAACATGAGTATTAGGATACATTAACAGAAAATTCTACCATGATATCCCTTGGTGTGATAAGGTTTTATGATTAAAGATAAAAATAGAAACAGTCAGAAAACAAAAGTCTAGGCACGTGGTTTTGTCCTTATGTTAAACTACTATAAATTGGACCTGTATTTGCTTCTGCCTAATTTATCAACTACAAATGGTTATAAGGTTGGTTGTCTGGATGCTCATTAGAATTACTTGGGGAGCTTAGTTTGAAAAAAAAAATTATACAGATTCTTGGGGTCTTCCACAGACATTCTCAATAATAATAATATATGATGTGGAAGATCCAGAAGTCAGTGTTTTTTAAAGTACACCTGGTATTTCTGATAATCAGCCAAACCTGGAAATTACTGGTTGTAAAATCGGCCACAAGTTTGACTTAATTATTATTCTGAAGCCGAGACCTTCCTCCATTTGCTATGTTTCATGAGAGTAAGTGGTATATCATTCTTTCTTAAATAGACTTGTGTTTTAGGAAAGTTCTAGAACACCTTAGCACATCACTAATAATTTTCTTCAACAGATCTTATAGGAATTTCACTGGGCTCTCTTATGGTGTGATAATTTAGTAGACAGGGAAGCAGAAAAAATATCAAAGGACTAAGACTGTGGGATCTTGGTCTGACTCTGCTGTTACCATGTGGGGACCTGGGCAAGTGATGCTGTGAGTGGGACCCTCTGCCTCCCCCAGTTACCCATCTGTAAAATAACTGGATTAGACAACAGCTGTCCACTCATGTGTCAGTCCCAACCGGATTAGGAACAAAGCCTGGAAAAGTGTTTTGAGAAGGTTGCTTAGGCACAGTAGGGCTAAGTAGAAAATAGGACTTCAATCAATTAAAATTGTCTACCATAAGCACAGGAAAAAGGAGTATCCCGTGGGCCTGGCATTGACCATTCCAGAACCAGATAAGTCTTTTCAACCTTTTAACTCTTTAAAAGCTCAAAAAATTTGATAAATCCATAAGTCGGCCAGGAATCATTCATTTTTTATGAAACAAGATATGTTCTGCGAAAAACATCATTATATGAAATAGAAACCTCACACTGCTTTCTCAGATGAGAAAAGGAAAAAGGTTAGGCTGAGGGATATGAACAGAACCAAATGCTTAAGCCGAAATGAGAAAGAAATCAGTAACTTGACAAAGGGAGAAAAAGCAGCTTGATTACAACAAAGTGAAATAAGAACAGAGAGAGAACAATTAACTTAATTGTCTTGAGATAGCCTGTCATCTACTTGTTTATTTGTGACTTCATACACAGTCAAGATAAACAATGCCCTGATTATCTTTAATCTTGTTTAAAATGATAAAACTGCATTGAGTAGAAACATTTTAGTGATTAATTCTCTTATTAAGCATCTCTAAAATTACAATATAATATTTCCATGAACAATGCTCTATTATAGCAAGAGTTTTCAATCCCACAGATATAAGAGAGGTTTTAATTTAAATCTCAGGGGTGAAATTCATGCACTTTACCAGCAGAGCTATTAAATTAGGTAATCTGTTTTTTTCCTTGGGAAAATAGGAAGATTGTGAAATGTTGTGATGTATGAAAACCAGATTTATGAAATATGCTTCAAAAATGTACACTAATATAATGATTTTAACAATTCTATCCAAGACACAGCCTACATTCAAATTATCAGGAGAGTGGTTTTAATAATCTGGTATAAATTGTAAATGTATCACAAGCCTCTCTAAACTTATACCCAATTACTGAGTCTGATTAGACCAGTGAGTCTCAATGGGGGATGATTTTGCTCTCTATAGGACATTTGGCAATGTTTAGAGATATATTTGGTTGTCGCAACTCAGGGGTTGGGATGATGGAGAGTAATCTTACTGGCATCTAGTGGGTCGAGGCCAGGAATGCTGCTAAACATCCTGCAGTGTACAGGACAAATCTCCAAAACCAAGAATTTTCAGCCTGTAATGTCAACAGTGACAAAATTGAAAAGCCCTGAATTAGCCTGAGCTATCCCAAATAGTGTCTAACAAATCACAGTCAAAATACTTCCAAATCCTCCCTTATATTTGGGAAAAAAATTAGCCTTTTTATCCAGCTCAGACAGCTGACTCAGATAAAGTACCATTTGTCTCTTTTGAAATTCCTTTCACTCTAGTTTCATTATTTATCTTAATTCTCAATTTACCAAACATTTATGCAATGCTTACAACATGCCAGGCCCTTTTTAAAAGCACTTTACAAATATTCAATCAGTTCCTACCAGGTGATGTAGGTACTATTATGATCCCATCTTTATAAATGAGGAATCTGTAACAGGGAGAGAAGTTGTCCCTGGGCACACAGCTAGGAAGTAGCAGAGCCAGGAGGCTATAACCCAGGCTGTCAAATCTACGTTTGTAACCCCTGTGCTATGCCACCACTCACATTGTGTTGTAAAATTAAATCCATTGTTTTCCAAGTTCCCGTCGCAATCTGCTCACCCTGTTACTTTCACCAAAGTCTAGTTTCAACAGTAAGGCCTCTTTTCTGCCTCTCCCCATCACTTCTGTGGGTTGACCTGTGACCGCATTTTCCGGGAGAGCTTGAGATGAGGACAATGAAAACCACACAGTCCCAGGAAACTTTTGTTAAATGCCCACTGTCAGGCATTCTACAGATGCAATTTCTAATCCTCCTCCAGTCTTATCAAGTTTTCATCTCCATTTAATACATAAACCCAAGGTCAGAATTTAAGCGACTTTCCTAAAGCCACCCAGTTAAGAAGTGGCAGACACAGAATTTGGAGACTTTCTATGTCCAAAGCCAGTGCTCTTTCTGTGTCACCATGCAGTTGGGAACTGTGCATCTTACACGTGTTTCATGTGAAAGATAATGCATATAAAAGTAACAGAAAACCAACTGCACTCTCCCAGAGCACAGACTGCAGTTCAGACTCCAGCATGACTAGACCAGAGGGTGACCGCAGGTAACCATGGGCAGTTTCTAGCCACAGATGATTTGATTATTTCTCACAGTGGTTTTTAAAGGAAAATTGAAGTTCTTGTCAATATTTTAAAAATTGGGAGATTTCACACGCAACATTTTTTTGTATTTCTGATTTCTCTTGAAAAGTCAGGCAGATCTGTCAACACATGTCGATGTACATTCCTCCGAGGCAAAAATCAGCATATTTTCCCCAGTTCACTAGTTTAAGAGACATGCATACATTCTGCCAGCCAAGATTCTCTGTTCTACAATACTGCAGGCATTTTTGTATGGCTGTATAGTCCTAGTTTAGATTAAGAAAGTAGCTCAGATTAATGCAAGAGTCCTTGATCAGCATATTTACACATAGAATAACTCCTTAGCTGTTTTTGGTTTCTGGCCACTGTACCTCTCCCCAGTACCCATAGCCTTTATGTGCAAACAGTAAAGCCTTGGTTGATTGCTATTAGCAGGAAGGAAGAAAATTGCACTTAAAAACAGCGTGTCATGGGCTGAAGGTTAATGCTTACTTGGGGTTATTGCAGTGTCTCTCCTGATACTGGACCCCTCCACCACACGTCCGGGAACATTCTGACCACCTAGACCAGGCGGACCACTGGCCATGGATGGGCCGGGGCCCATGCTCTCCAAACTTTACACACTGGCCTTGCCGACACCACTGTGAAAAGAATGTGTTACATGGTTCTTAGAGACCACCTGGGAAAGCACAGGGAGATGCAACACCTGCCCAGTAATAGGAAAAACAGGTCTGTTGGCAAAAAGGAAAATGCATGATCCCTGATAGATCCCTTTCTTTGCTGTGCTTTATAAACACTTGGTTACTCCACCTTTACTGAATGCATTTGGGAAGGCTGACATCTGGAAAGAAGTGGCCTCTCTCACCAACAGGCTGAGTAGCCCATGTTTCAGGGGCTGTCGAGGAGAAATGTTCAGATAAGATTCCACCTAACAGCCGAGGCAGTCAGCACAGACAAAATAACAGAGCCCCCTTGCCTCTTAAAAGCAATACTACTTACATAGAGAACAATTCAGATCATTCACTTAAGGAGAAACAGTTTTCAGATACGAACACAGAATTTATCATTTTGAATGATTATCTCATCATAAAAACATAATTATACATACATTATATTTTTATTTTAAACCATCACTATAGTGCATTTCTTACGAAACTGAGTAACTTTCAGTCCGCACAAATCATGCGCTTCAGATACACTTCGTCCTTTTGTCTATATAAAAAGTTCCTACTTCAGACCCTCTGATGACTTTGAGCTCTTTCAGTGTCTTTGATGAATTAGCTCAGGCTCTTTCATTTGTCCATGATCTGCACAAGCTAGGCTGTTTTCTATGTTAACCTTTCCATTTTTGTAACAGATTCCAGGCTTTGCTGATCATCTCTCGCCCTGGGGTTGCATTAGCCTCTGGTAGTGTTTTGTTTTGTTTTGTTTTCCCCTGTGGTGCTTTTATTATGAACAAGTTCTGCATGGTTTAGCATAAATGCACACTTTCCTAAAAGCCTCTGCAATTAGATCCAAAGGGTTGGGGTTTGGATCCTGCCAGGTTTTGCCAAAGAGTAGGAGTTTGGTTACAGACATAGGGGGAGGTTGTTTGACATTCAAATCTGCACTTTTTCCCTGTGATACATTTGGCTTTGCAGCTGTTTATTGTGTTGCTTGGTTGTTAGTGCACTTGGTCTAGGTTAAGATATTGCTTCCTTCCTTCAAATTCTTGCCATGTGCTGATTAATTCTTCTGTTTTTAATTCTTCTGTACCCTGGATTAATTGCCATTTCGGAGTTTACATGAAATCATATAACATTGTGGAGAACTTTTGGGGGAAAGCGATAGGTCATTTGAGGATTTTGTCTACCCTAAGCACACATCTTCCTCACCAGGAATCACAGGGCCTCTACTGGACTGAGCTCAGCGGCTGAGGCAAAATAACAATAGCCAACAATTACAGCAGCAGAAACAACAACCACAGCAGCAGCAGCTACTATTTATTAAGTTGCTTCTATGGGACAAATATGGCGAGGAGAACTTTGCATGCAGTATCTTATAGAATCCTTGCAAAGCATTTAGGAAGTTAAAAGCTATTTTCTAGAGGAGAGAAATTTAGCAAAGAAATACTAACTAACTTGCTCAGAATCAAACAGCCACCCAAATAACTACACACATAGCAGAGACAGGATTTAACTCAGTAGCCGAAGTTCCTAATCAGGATACATTCTACTGCTTGCCTTGGAGGCAAATTACTGATCAATGTATGTTAATTCCAACCTAATTTCTTTTTTTGGAAATGTGTTTTTTAGATCTGTTCCAATCATTCCATTAAACTGACTTTCTATTATTTCAGTATTCATCCTATTATTGGGTCAGACTGCTGATAGATTGTCTCCCTCTGGCCTTTCTTTTTTTTTTTTTTTTTTAAAAGATGACCGGTAAGGGGATCTCAACCCTTGACTTGGTGTTGTCAGCACCACGCTCAGCCAGTGAGCAAACCGGCCATCCCTATATGGGATCCGAACCCATGGCCTTGGTGTTATCAGCACCGCACTCTACCGAGTGAGCCACGGGCCGGCCCTCCCTCTGGCCTTTCAATCAGTGTAGAAATCAGGAATATGTAGGAATATACACACAGAATGCAAGCATCCAACATGTAAATATAAAATTCTACATATAAAATGTAAACACAAACTACTTACATATATAATTTTATCCATCTATCCATACATACATATTTCTAGGGCTGCTTTTAATTTCAAATTAAATGGCCATGACCTGGGCCAATACCTTTTAATAGATTGCATGCACAAAACTTTTTTTTCTCGGCATACATATCTCTAAATAGAAGTGGCTTACACATTCTCATATGTTTATTGAGTATTCATAGTATAAGCATTGCTGAAGGACAAGGGACTGGAGAAGGAAGGGAAGGAGACGGTTGGGTTTTAGTTACCAAAAAAAAAAAAACAAACAAACAAATCAAAACAAAACGTTAAGCAGCTGCTACTCTGTGCCATACACTTCAGATAAAACATATGTCATGGCCCCGGCCTTCCTGGAGTTTACAGTGTAATAAATAGGCTGTTATACCCCTGGTGAAGGAAGAATCAGAGGAACACATACATGAATGCAATATTTATTATACTGGAGTGATGAAGGTGGAACTTATCGGGATGCTTTCTGCTGAGGGTGACCTTACTGTGAGGGTTTTCCCCCAGTATATAACTACAGCCGTGGTTATAAAATAATGGCAGGAGAGGTGTAGTGATATTAAGACATTTCTTTCTAACTTCTGGCTTTATTTATCTCATGCTCTGTTTACTGAAGTCTAATCCAGGTGCATTTTAATCTCCATGGATCTTAGATCTCTGGTGTATTTATGTAATAAACCTTAGACCTATGCTATGTATCGCTTATTTTTTTTTACTTATTTATTTATCTTTGGCAGCTGGCCAGTATGGGGATCTAAACCCTTGACCTCGGTGTTACAATGTTGTGCTCTAACCAACACTATGCTCTAACCAATGGCTCTAGCCAGCCCTTTTTCTCATTTGTTATATCAATCTTTTCTTGTATATCCCTTCTTAATGTTTAATGCCGTTGCTTTTTTAATGAAAAATAAAAAAAGCCCATTAATCCTTATGTTGCAAATTCTAAATTTTGAAGTAGGAAAAAGGAAGGGGGTGAGGGGTTAGCAAGAAATTGGCTAATGGACATAAAGAATGATTATGTTTTATAAAGATGAATATGCTAATTATTCTGATTTGACCATCACATATTGTACACAAGTATTGGTAGTAAACTTTGTACCCCAGAAGTATGCATAATCAATTATGTTTCGATAAAAAAAAATAAAAATAAAAATGACTTGAGCAGTATTTATATTTTCAATTATTCAACTAATTCAGTGTTTTATATTATCACAGCTACAACATTTCTATTAACATTTTCAATGAGAATCCTTACTGGGATTTCCTAAGACCAACCAGTACATCTGATTAAAAATCACACATAACTCCTCAATTTCTAAAAATTTTTATTTTCTTTAAATAAAAAAAGTGAAGCATTACAAATCTTCAAAAAGAAATGGAATAAATGCCCTAAAAAATATTGGAAAGCATTTGCTGCACACCCATTTATTTTCATGTGTCTGTGCCCTTGCCTCTGTTGTTGGTCTCTCCCAGGAGAGTCTCTTATCCCACTGAAGAACTCCAACTCAACCTTCAATGTCCACTTTGGTGTTCCCACTCATTGTGGATAATTTTTTTTTTTTTTGAAAAAGATGGCCAGTAAGGGAATCCTAACCCTTGACTTGGCGTTCTCAGTACCACACTCTCCCAAGTGAGCCACAGGCTGGCCCTTCACTGTTGCTACTTCTAAGTGCATACCTAATCCCAAGTGCACACCTAATCCCAAGTGCATACCTAATCCCAATTACATACCTAATCCCAATTACATACCTAATCCCAAGTGCATACCTAATCCCAAGTGCATACCTAATCCCGAGCAATATTCATTTCTCATTCATCATGATTTGTTCATCAGGGGACTTGATGGCAATTAGTGCTTAAAGAAGGTGTGTTTAGAAAGAGAGAGCTGTTGGCTCTGCATAGGTTTCCCCACTGGACTGTGAATTCTTGAATTGATAGAACTGAGTTTTATTCACCTCTAAATCCCCAGAGTCTTCTGTCTCTGATATCTACTAGTCAACAAATTACTGAGGAAATGAATTCACTTTAAATGACCAATTCTTCTACACAGGCTTGTGCTGCCTTGAGCGAGAGCCAGTAACAGAGATCAACAAAGCTGTAGCATCTCATACTCTGTCACCATGCAGAGCTCCTCTATTGCAGTCTTTCAAGTGAACTCCCCAAATCTAGACCATTCTGACACCTCAGTTGTATCTTTCCCTCCAGACTCTACCAGGAAAGGGTAAGAAAAGTAGAAACTAATATACGAGAGTTCTTCACTGGAAACATAGAGAGCTCCCATTATCTTCCACAATGGAGATGGTTTTTTACGGTTGAAGATGTTCACTAGCAAAAAGACCTTATGGGACAAGCTAGATGGAGATGTCTCTCGCTCTTTAATAGGAAAGCCACCATAAGTGATGGGAATCTATGAGACATGTTAGAAGCTCGAGGACAGGTCCTGCGAGTTGAGGTGAATAGCAGAGGCCTTGGTCTAGAAGGACAGTCATTTTTTTTTACTACTAACGGGGACATCTGCTCCCTAAGGCTTTTACATATTGCATCAAGTTTAAAAGGCAAATAGTATACAATGAAATCTATTAGCTCATTGAAATTTTGACCGAAGCCTCCATCTAAGCAAGGAAAACACAGGCAAAAAAAGAAAATCTTCTTAAACACTTGAGCTAACTGGGTTATACTAGCATTAAGTTTTATAATTGCTGCTAAATAATGCTGGTTAATTTAAAGAGA
>NW_007731378.1:157481-161559 GCF_000696425.1 Galeopterus variegatus | reverse complement strand
GTCAAGGGTTAAGATAGTTGAATCTAGGTTCCAGTGTTGCTGGAGGCTAGTCTACTTCTAGAACACCTTTCCTTTTACTGTGTAGCATTTAATTCATCACACAGTAGGTGAAAGGCTAATGAGCTCTATACCCCTTGTCTGCAGATAAGAGTGTTCTCCCTTTGGTCAAAAAGTGACTCCAACTGTCTGGCTGACCTATCTGGGTTTTTTAAAAATCTTCTATTTTAGTCACATAATTCTTCATTGTGTTATGATACCTCCAAGAGTAAGTTAGAAAATGTTTTCTTCACATTTTCTAGTTGGCATGACTAGGATGATCCATACAGATTAGTTAATCTGCCATTACCAGAATCAGAAGTCCTCAGTGAGTTTTTAAAGTTGTATGCCTGGTGAGGAGACCCACATGGTGCTGTGGGCTCATTCTATGGCCACAGATTCTAGAACTGGACTCAAGGTAGTATAATATAGACACTACCACACCTACTGTCAAGCAAAGACAATTCACCACTACAGCAGCAGACAGAGCCACTGCACAGGTAACCAACTGCTCACTCAACTACACCGATGTAAGAAGAGTCACCAGTAAAGTCTGCAAACAGAGGAAGAAATATTTATCCTCATAGTCAACCTCAGTGTAGTATAAGAAGCAAATCCTCTACCAAATGATCAAATGTCAATGAAAAAATGCTAGAACTACAAATAAACAAGAAGATGTGACACTATGGAAGGATTACAGTAATGCTCGAGTTTCAGACTCTATGAGACAGGGAATCCTTGAAATATCTGAAAAAGAATTCCAAGCAATGATCTTAAGAAAACTCAAAGAAATAAAAGAATACTCAATTAAAGAACACAATGAAATAAGAAAAAGTTTCCAGACTATGAAGGAAGAAATTTACAAAGAGATTAATATCATAAAAAAGAGTGTAGCAGAACTACTACAAATGAAAGATTAACTCAATAAAATAAAAAACTCAACAGAGAGCATGAGCAAAAGGGTAGAGCAAGTGGAAGAAAGAATTTTAGATCTTGAAAAAAAAAAGGAATTCAAAATAATGAGAAAAATCTAAGAGAGAGAGCAGACAACCTCAAGTGCTCTAATATCTGAATTGTGGGTTTTCCAGAAGGGAAGGAGAAAGAAAAAGGTATTTAAAACCTATTTAAGGAAATAGTAACAGAAAACTTCCCAGGTGTAGGGAGAGATACAGACCTTTAGATACAGGAAGCTCAAAGGTCCCCAAACAGATTCAATCCAAAAAGATCCTCCCCGATGTAAGAAGAGTCACCAGTAAAGTCTGCAAACAGAGGAAGAAATCTTTATCCTCATAGCCAACCTCAGTGTAGTAGAAGAAGCAAATCCTCTACCAAATGATCAAATGTCAATGAAAAAATGCTAGAACTACAAATAAACAAGAAGATGTGACACTATGGAAGGATTACAGTAATGCTCGAGTTTCAGACTCTATGAGACAGGGAATCCTTGAAATATCTGAAAAAGAATTCCAAGCAATGATCTTAAGAAAACTCAAAGAAATAAAAGAATACTCAATAAAAGAACACAATGAAATAAGAAAAAACTTCCAGAATATGAAGGAAGAAATTTACAAAGAGATTAATATCATAAAAAAGAGTGTAGCAGAACTCCTACAAATGAAAGATTAACTCAATGAAATAAAAAACACAACAGAGAGCATGAGCAGAAGGGTAGAGCAAGTGGAAGAAAGAATTTTAGATCTTGAAAAAAAAAAAGGAATTAAAAATAATGAGAAAAATCTAAGAGAGAGAGCAGACAACCTCAAGTGCTCTAATATCTGAATTGTGGGTTTTCCAGAAGGGAAGGAGAAAGAAAAAGGTATTTAAAACCTATTTAAGGAAATAGTAACAGAAAACTTCCCAGGTGTAGGGAGAGATACAGACCTCTAGATACAGGAAGCTCAAAGGTCCCCAAACAGATTCAATCCAAAAAGATCCTCCCCAAGACACATTATAGTTAAATATGCAAAGCTCAAAGACAAAGAGAGAATTCTAAAAGCAGCAAGAAAAAAGCAACAAGTCACCTATAGGGATCCCCCATCAGACTAACAGCAGACTTCTCAACTGAAACCCTACAGGCCAGAAGGATGTGGAATGATATATTCAAAATACTAAAAGAAAAAAATTGCCAGCCAAAAATTCTTTACACAGCAGGGCTCTCCCTCAGAAAAGGGGGAGAAATAGTGTATTTCCTGGACAAAAAAAACGTTGTGGGAGTTTACCACCACATGATCAGCCCTTCAAGAAATTCTCAAGGGAGTTCTTCATCTGGAATCTGAATAATGATGACCACCATCACAAATACAAAAGAAAGAGCAAAATCCACCATTAAAACAAAAATGCCAGTGGGAAAGAGAAAGAAACTAGATCACACCACCTTAAATTTCCAACTAACACTAAAGAAGAGAAATAAAAGGGGAAGTAGTGATCAAAAGATATTTACATCATCTAAAGAAGAAGTAATTACATGACAGGAGATAAACAATACTTGTCAATAACTATCTTAACTGTGAATGGATTAAACTCCCCATTCAAAAGACACAGACTGACTGATTGGATTTAAAAGCTAGACCCAAGTACATGCTGTCTTCTAGATACCCATCTCACCTGTAGAGACACACACAGACTAAAAGTGAAGGGATGGAAAAAGATATACCATATAAATGGAAACCAAAAATGAGCAGGAGTAGCTATTCTTGAATTGGACAAAATAGACTTTAAACCAAAAAACATAAAAAAGAGACAAAGAAGACCACTATGTAATGGTAAAATGATCTATCCAGCTAGAAGACATAACAATCATAAATATATATACATCCAATACTGGAGCAAACAGATACATAAAGTAAATACTCTTAGACCTAAAGAAAGAAATAGGCCCTAAAATGTTAATTTTAATCTATACCTTAGACCTACTGGACCTGGCAGATATATACAAAACATTTCACCCAACAACTGAAGAATATACTTTCTTTTCATCAGCTCATGGAACATTCACCAGGATAGACCACATATTAGGTCACAGATCTAGTCTTGAAAAATTCAAAAAAATTGATATCATTCCAAGTATCTTTTTAGACCACTATGGTCTAAAACTGGAAATTAATAATAAGCAAAACTCTGGAAACTATACAAATACATGGAAACTAAACAATAGGCTCCTGAATGACCTATGGGTCCAAGAAGAAATTAAACAGGAAATCAAAAAATTTCTTGAAACCAATGAAAATAAAGATACATCATACCAAAACACGTGGGATACTGCAAAAGCAGTACTAAGAGGCAAATTTATTGCAATAAATGCTTGCCTCAAAAGAACAGAAAGTCTTCAAACAAGTGACCTAACACTATGCCTCAAAGAACTTGAAAAACAACAGCAATCCAAACCTAAAGGTAGTAGATGGAAAGAAATAATTTAAGATCTGAGCAGAACTAAATGAAATGGAGATCCAAAAAACAATAGAAAAGGTCAATGAAACAAAAAGTTGATTTTTTGAGAAGATAAATAAAATAGACAAATCATTAACTAGGTTAACAAAAAAAAAAAAAAAAAAAAGAAGAAGAAGAAGAGAGACCCAAATAACAAAAATCAGAAATGAAAAGGGAGACATTGCAACTGATACCACAGAAATACAAAGACTCATTAGAGACTATTATAAACAACTGTATGACAACAAATATGAAAATCTGAAAGACATGGATAAGTTTCTAGACACCTACAAACTACCCAGAATGAAACAACAAGAGATAGAAACCTGAACAGACCAATAACAAGCAACGAGACTGAATCAGTAATCAGCAATCTTCCAACAAAGAAAAGTCCAGGTCTGGATGGCTTTACAGCTGATTTCTATCAAACTTTTAAAGAGGAGTTAATACCAATTCTCCTCAAACTATTCCAAATAATTGAAACAAAATTTACTCTCCCAAACTCATTCTATGAGGCCAACAAAACTCTGATACCAAATCCAGATAAAGATACAATAAAAAAAGAAAATTACAGGCCAATATCCTTGGTGAACATAGATGCAAAAATCCTCAACAG
>NW_007731378.1:155153-156455 GCF_000696425.1 Galeopterus variegatus | reverse complement strand
ACTCAAGGACAAAGACCATATGATTATCTCAATAGATGCTGAAAAAGAATTTGAAAAAATTCAACATCCCTTCATGATAAAGACTCTCATCAAATTAGGTATAGAAGAAAGTATCTCGACACAGTAAAAGTTAATTATGAGAAGCCCACCACCAGTATCATTCTGAATGGGGAAAAACTGAGGGCCTTTCCCTTGAGAACAGGAAGAAGACAAAAATTCCCACTCTCACTACTTCTATGTAACATAGTACTGGAGGTACTAGCCAGAGCAACCGGTCAAGAGAAAGAAATAAAGGAGAACCCAGATTGGAAAAGATGAAGCCAAACATTCCCTATTTGCAGATGACGTGATACTATATATAGAAAAACCTAAAGACTATCAAAAAACTCCTAGAGCTGGTTAAAAACTTCAGTAATGTTTCAGGATACAAAATAAATGCCCCCAAATCAGTTGCATTTATATACTCAGATAATGAACTAACAGAAAGAGAAATAAAGGAAGTAAGTCCATTTACAGTTGTCACAAAAAATAAAATACCTAGGGATCATTTTAACCAAGGTGGTGAAAGATCTCTACAATGAGAAGAACAAAACACTTCTTAAAGAAATAGAAGACACAGAAATATAGAAAGATATTCCATGCTCTTGGACTGGATGAATAAACATTGTGAAAACATTTTTACTACCCAAAGCAATCTACAGTTTCAATGCAATCCACATCAAAATACCAATGATATTCTTCACAAAAATGGAAAAAAAACAATCTTAACTTTCACATGGAACAACAAAAGACCCCGAATAGCCAAAGGAATCCTGAGCAAAAAAATAAAAATAAAATAAAGCTGGAGATATAACACTTCCTTACTTCAAATTATAGTACAAAGCTATTGTAACCCAAACTGCATGCAGTATTGGCATAAAAATAGACACTCAGAACAGTGCAGCAGAATTGGAAACCCAGAAATCACCCCTCAGGCTTACATCCATCTGATATTGGACAAAGGCATTAAAGATCTGCATTTGGGAAAAGACTGCCTCTTCAACACGTGGTGCTGGGAAAATTGGATATCCATATGGAGAAGAATGAAACTAGATATGCATCTATCACCGTATACTAAAGTCAACTCAAAATGGATTAAAGACTTAAGTGTAAAACCTGAAACTGTAAAATTACTAAGGGAAATTATAGACACAGACTTCATGAATATGAGCCCAAAAGCACAAGCAGCAAGAGATAAAAACATGGGATTACATCATCTAAAAAGCTTCTGCACAGCAATGGAAACAATCAATAGAGTGAGAC
>NW_007731378.1:149502-153110 GCF_000696425.1 Galeopterus variegatus | reverse complement strand
TTTTTTTATAATGGTAACATTAAATTTATAATTACACAAACATTTATCAAATTAAGAAGATGCTTGAAAGAGCATAGTTTATTTGCTTTGGTTGGAAAGATTTATAGAGATAAATAGATAAATAGGTAAAAGATAAGTAAATGTAGATGAGATTTTAGAAAGAACATATTGGTAGACTAGCTTTCAAGGCTCCTAGTAAAGAATGTTAATATCTGCCAATTTTTGTATACCATCTGTATTAATAAAAACATATTGTTTAGAATAGCTTTCCTGCTGGGGAGAAAAAGACAAAAAAAGTTGTTAACACCATTCTGATAACTCCATTGAAGCAGGGAATAGAACTGCATTCATTTATTCAATTTCTTCAGTATTAGACATAAAAAAAATTCCTTTTAAAAGGGTACTTACTATCTACTTCTTCAGTAGATATTACAACCAAAAAAACCAGTATTCTATAATTTATTACTTCATCAAAATAAATAAACCAGTATCAATTAAGAAAAAATTTAAAAAGAAGTATATTTATTTTCTCTCAATTGACTTATTTTGTCTTGAATATACAACCTAAAATTCATATCTCCTAAAGTTCAATTGATAGTATAGAAATCTACAGATAGCATATAACACTCTGGCTCTTTACATTCCTGTGTAGAAGCTGTGATAGCTTTAGGATCATTGCTAGCAAAAGTTTCTACATAATAATGTACATTAATTTTGTTTCCTAGATAAATCAACTTGACCTCTATTTAATGCTTTAGCAGTAACATATCAAATACAATAAATATCTGACACTACAATTTTTTTTGATAACTATTACTCATTAAACCCTCTTTTCCTAATAATTTGGAATAAATTATTTGATTTACTTTATTTCTCCAGTTAAGGATACTTTATTTAATCTTACTCATTTTTCCCCCACTGACTACTAAAAATTCTTCAATGAGATGTATATATTGAATCAAAAAAAATTTCATTGGTTGAGCTTGATCTTTAATTATGCTTTCCTTTATAGATTTTATTTAAAACACCTTTCATAATGTAATTATACTTCTGTATATTTGTATAATATGTGCTATTATATTTGATATTACTAATCAATCTGAGGGTAATAATTTCAAATGACAAAATCAAATTTATATATTATTCTGAGACCCAGGCTGATAGGTATTATATTCTTCAAATGCAAATGATTCATGTATACTAAAGTATTTTATAAAAGACTATTTACTATTAGCAATATATTGTTTAAATAAAACATTCTCACAAAAAATTATTTTTATTTCTGAACCTTGGTTCAGTTTGGTAATAATCAGTCAAGATCTCATGATTAATCCAGGGCTGAGGCAAAAGGACATTTAAATTATCATGGAGGAGGAGGAGAAATGGTACAATATTTAATGCTGTTTTTCTCTCTTAGAAGCACTCAGAAGATTCTCTTAATGTAGCAAAGAGTCAGGTTAATCTCTGAAAACAGGTTATTTCTCACTGTAAACCAGCCCGTTCGTTATGATAATTGCCAATACAAATTTACTATGAATTTAAATATAAGAATATAAACTATGATATTGAGTTTTGCTCATATATTGTGGAGAAATCAGTTGCAATCGACAGATGAATGCTGTACTTAGAATCCATTTAATCTCCTTTTGACTGTGAAATAAGTGGCTCACTCAGATCGTCAAAATAAGTGTGTGCTTGCTCCCCAAACACTAAGGGCTGGTCCAGAAAGGTAGAGCCAGGAGTGAGATTTTATTAGTCACTTTTTAAAAATAAAAACAAGATCTGTCCTACAAACTATATTGTCAAAACATTCCTCTCACTGTAATATGTTCTATTTTCCTATATGCAGTTTTAAGCCCGGAATTTTTTATCTGTTTTTTTAATCAATACATTAGGTCCTTTTCCCATCCCAATTTAAAAGCATGCCCTCTCTAATTTAAATTCCATCAATGGGGAATCATAATTTGAATCAAATTTTTCAAATCCCTGGAAAAGTATGGAGGTTTTACTCCCCTGCAATCAACTGTACTCTAAACACAATTTTTATGCTTTTGAATTTGTCAGAATACTAGGATTCTGAATAACCAATGGGTCCAAGAAGAAATTAAGCAGGAATCAAAAAATTCCTAGAAACTGATGAAAATAAAGATACATCATACCAAAACCTGTGGGATACTGCAAAAGCAGTCCTAAGAGGCAAATTTATTGCAATAAATGCTTACATAAAAAGAATGGAAAGACTTAAAATAAATAACCTAACACTATGCCTCAAAGAACTTGAAAAACAACAACAATCCAAACCTAAAAGTAGTAGATGGAAAGAAATAAATAAGATCAGGGCAGAACTAAATGAAATATAGACACAAAAAACAATAGAAAAGATCAACAAAACAAAAAGCTGTTTTTTTAGAAGATAAATAAAATAGACAAACCATTAGCTAGGTTAAAATAAAAGAGAAGAGAGAAGACCCAAAAACCCAAAATCAGAAATGAAAAGGGAGACATTACAACTCATTCTATGAGGCCAACGTAACTCTGATACCAAAACCAGATAAACACACAACAAAAAAAGAAAATTATAGGCCAATATCCTTGATGAAGCTAGATGCAAAAATGCTCAACAAAATACTAGCAATAAAAATACAGCAACATATTAAAAAAATATATACACTATGATCAAGTGGGATTCATCCCAGCAATGCAAGGATGTTTCATCATATGAAAGTCAATTAATCGGATACATCACATCAACAAACTCAAGGACAAAGACCATATGATTATCTCAATAGATGCTGAAAAAGCATTTGAAAAAATTCAACATCCCTTCATGATAAAGACTCTCAACAAATTAGGAATAGAAGGGAAATATCTCAACACAATAAAAGTCATTTATGACAAGTCCACCACCAATATCATTCTGAATGGTGAAAAAGTGAGGGCCTTTCCCTTAAGAACAGGAACAGGACAAGGATGCCCACTCTCACCACCTCTATTTAACATAGTACTGGAGGTACTAACCAGAGCAATCAGGCAAGAGAAAGAAATAAAGGGAATCCAGATTGTAAAAGATGAAGTCAAACTGTCTCTATTTGCAGATGACATGATACTATATATAGAAAAACCTAAGGACTCTATCAAAAAACTCCTAGAGCTGGTTAATAACTTCAGTAGTGTTGCAGAATACAAACTAAATGCCTCCAAATCAGATGCATTTATATACTCAAATAATGAACTAATAAAAAGAGAAATAAAGTAAGTTAGCCCATCTGCAGTTGTCAGGAAAAAAAAAAAAAATACCTAGGGATCAATTTAACCAAGGAGGAGAAAGACATCTACAATGAGAACTACAAACCATTTCTGAAAGAAATTAAAGAAGACACAAAGAGATGGAAAGATATTCCATGCTCTTGGACTGGAAGAATTAACAGTGTGAAAATGCTAATACTACCCAAAGCAATCTACAGATTCAAAACAATCTCCATAAAAATACCAATGGCATTCTTCACAGAAATGGAAAAAACAATCTTACCTTTCATACGGAAAAACAAAAGACCCCGAATAAACAAAGCAATCCAGAGGAAAAAAAATAAAGCCAGAGTCATAACACT
>NW_007731378.1:146206-148407 GCF_000696425.1 Galeopterus variegatus | reverse complement strand
AACAATCAACAGAGTGAAACAGCTACCTACAGAGTGGGAGAAAAATTTTGCTAACTATGCACTCTGACAGGGAGTAATATCCACAATATACAAGGACCTCAAGCAATTAATTACACAGTAAAGTAATAAACAAACAAACAAATAAATACATAAAAACAAATAAATAACCCAATTATAAAACGGGCAAAAGAGCTGAATAGTCATTTTTCAAAGGAAGACATACAAATGGCCAACAGGTACATGAAAAATGGTCAACATCACTAATCATCAGAGAAATGCAAATTAAAACCACATTGAGATACCACCTCATCCCAGTTAGACTGGCTATAATCAAAAAGATGGCAAATAACAAATGCAGGTGAGGGTGTAGAGAGAAAGGAACACTCCTACACTGTCGGTGGGACTGTAAGTTAATATATCTACTATGGAAAACAGTATGGAGGTTTTTCAATCTCTACAGATAGATCTTCCATACGATCTAGCAACCCCACTTCTGTGTATATATACAGAGGAATGGAAATCATCATGCTGAAGGGATACCTGCACTCCCATGTACATTGCAGCTCTGTTTACAATAGCCAAGACATGGAACCAACCTAAATGTCCATGGATGGATGACTGGATAAGGAAACTGTGGTATATGTACTCCATGGAATACTACTCTGCCATAAAAAACAATGAAATTCTTCCATTTACAACTACATGGATGAGCTAAGAGAACCTTATGTTGAGTGAAATAAGTGAAGCACAGAAGAATAAATACCTCATGTGCTCACTCATATGTGGGAGCTAAAAGAGAAAGAAGGAAGGAAAGAAAGACCACAGTAGTACGTTGGTCTTGCAGAGGGATAGAACATTCCTTGGGCTACAAAGTCGAGGGAGTGGGAAGTGGGAGGGGGAGGGAGGTTGGGGATAATCGGGTGGAGGAAGTGGGGTACATATGCAATTTGTGGCAATGGGTATGCTGCCAGTATGAATCTGGCCCTCACATCATGGGCACAAAGGGTGACAATCAGCTTTGCATCTCATGAACATTCATAATAAAGAATAAACTAATAGATAACATAAAAAATAAAAAATTGGGCCGGCCCGGTGGCACACTGCTACAGTGCGCCGCTTGGGAGTGCGGTGGCGCTCCCNTAATAAAAAGAGAAATAAAGTAAGTTAGCCCATCTGCAGTTGTCAGGAAAAAAAAAAAAAAAACCTAGGGATCAATTTAACCAAGGAGGAGAAAGACATCTACAATGAGAACTACAAACCATTTCTGAAAGAAATTAAAGAAGACACGAAGAGATGGAAAGATATTCCATGCTCTTGGACTGGAAGAATTAACAGTGTGAAAATGCTAATACTTCCCAAAGCAATCTACAGATTCAAAACAATCTCCATAAAATACCAATGACATTCTTCACAGAAATGGAAAAAACAATCTTACCTTTCATACGGAAAAACGAAAGACCCCGAATAAACAAAGCAATCCAGAGGAAAAAAAATAAAGCCAGAGTCATAACACTACCTGACTTCAAATTACACTACAAATCTATTGTAACCAAAACAGCATGGCACGGGTAAAAATATAGAAATGCATACCAGTGGAGTAGAATTGAGAACCCAGAAATCATTCCTCAGTCTTACAGCCATCTGATATTGGACAAAGACAACAAAAATCTACATTGGGGAACAGACTGCTTCTTCAACAAGTGGTGCTGGGATAACTGGATATCCATATGGAGAAGAATGAAACTAGATATGCATCTCTCACCATACAGTAAAATCAACTCAAAATGGATCAAAGACTTGTGTGTAAGAGCTGAAAGTGTAAAATTACTAAGGGAAAAAATAGGTGAAACACTTCAGCAACTAGGTCTGGGCACAGACTTTATGAACATGAGCCTGAAAGCACAAAAAGCAAAAGAAAATATAAACAAATGGTACTATATCAAACTAAAAAGCTTCTGCTGTTGCAAAAGAAACAATCAACAGAGTGAAACAGCTACCTACAGAGTGGGAGAAAAATTTTGCTAACTATGCATCTGACAGGGAGTAATATCCACAATATACAAGGACCTCAAGCAATTAATTACACAGTAAAATAATAAACAAACAAACAAATAAATACATAAAAACAAATAAATAACCAAATTATAAAACGGGCAAAAGAGCTGAATAGTCATTTTTCAAAGGAAGACATACAAATGGCC
>NW_007731378.1:114701-144689 GCF_000696425.1 Galeopterus variegatus | reverse complement strand
AAAAAAAAAATAAAAAATAAAAAATAAATAAATAAATTTGTCAGCATTTTCATGACTTTGAAGGTAGGTAAATATCTAATTATCTCAATGAGTGTTATGAAAATTTTAAAATAATCCTCAAAAGAAAGTTAATTTTTCAGGAGAAAAAAAAAATAAAGCTTTAAGTACTCTAATCATGGAGGAAAGCAAACAATCACATGGGTGTCATGAGGGGAGAAAAAAAAAGGGCGGGTTGTTGATCTTTTGTTACCTAATAAATAAATGTTTATTTATAATAGGAATATTACCTTAAGTTTATGAAACATTATGTTGTAATGATAAACATGCTGATAGCACTGATTTGATAATCACATTATTGTTCTCAAATACTGATAGTCAACTCTGTACCCCACGAATATGTATAATCATGTTTCAATTAAAAAACAAATGAAAAAAACTAAGTGCTTCATTAATAAATCCTTTCCACAGCAATTTTATAAAGTAGAAAATAGAATCATACCCACATTTAAATAGATGAAAAAGCAGGTTCTTCAAATGATAAATTTCTTGTCCAAGTTCACAAGGTAAATGATTGACAGATCTAATTTAAAACAACTTTTCTGACTTTTTGAGAATGTTTTCATTCTTATGAATTTCATGCTTCCACTTTATGGGGATATAAACTCATAAAAGTTTCCTATTTCTGAAAAAGCTACAGTGCTCAATTTGTTGCACATACTCGTGGGGTCTATTGATAAAGTATTTCTATTTATGCAAGGTAAACTTCCGTAAAAGAATATACCACAGTCAAATGAAACATGGTCAAAAGACTTGGTGAAATCATCTTTCAGAAGATTTTTAAAATTTAATTGCATTGCAAAAACAGAAACCAGAACATCTCCAAATATTTTATATTTTTCTTTTTCCAGAAGTTTAAATACAGAGCAAGTTTTGAAATTGTTACTCTGAAAACAATATTTATAATATAAGGATATATGTATGAAATACTTAATTCCAATTTTCCTTACTAGGCTAAATAGGTCAAAGGAGATAACCTTTACAAATTGTGTGACCCCTTTAGCTAATTTAAATTCATATGTTTCATATTCACCATTTATAAAATCTAGCAGAAATTATTTTTTTCATTAATCCATTCATTCATCAAATATTTACTTAACACCCATTATTTATTGCAGTTAGNCATGGTCAAAAGACTTGGTGAAATCATCTTTCAGAAGATTTTTAAAATTTAATTGCATTGCAAAAACAGAAACCAGAACATCTCCAAATATTTTATATTTTTCTTTTTCCAGAAGTTTAAATACAGAGCAAGTTTTGAAATTGTTACTCTGAAAACAATATTTATAATATAAGGATATATGTATGAAATACTTAATTCCAATTTTCCTTACTAGGCTAAATAGGTCAAAGGAGATAACCTTTACAAATTGTGTGACCCCTTTAGCTAATTTAAATTCATATGTTTCATATTCACCATTTATAAAATCTAGCAGAAATTATTTTTTTCATTAATCCATTCATTCATCAAATATTTACTTAACACCCATTATTTATTGCAGTTAGTCAAATATTTATTCAACTAGCACTGTACCAGCTGCTGAGGAAAGCACATGAATAAGACAGACGTGGTCACTATTTTTTCAAGATTTTAAATCTATTGGCAACCTAAGGTTTTTTTGTTGTATTTTACCAAGAACTTCCCAAATCTTGTTTTAGAAATAAATTTGTTTTAATGATTAAAGAAAAAAAAAATCACTAGGTCAAAGAAGTCATACTTTTTTCAAATAATTTTTCCCTGTAAAATACCATATTGTTTCTGTGTGATGTTAACACAAGCATGTATTTTTATTTTTGTTTTTATCTTTACTTTTAAATAAGATCCTCATAAATCTAAGCCAGTGTTATAACTCAAAATGTCATACATATTGGCTCTGTGAGGCAGGACTCTTGTAAAATGCAAATAAAAGAAGATGAAAAAAGATTGTAAAGAAAAGGCACATACAAAATCTTTTCCTTTTCCAATGCAGTAGTAAGGAATATATAACTGTATAGCATTGCCACTGTTTAGAGGAATAAAAGAAATATATTGGAGGCAGTAAATGCATTTTCTTTGAGTAAAAGGGTTATCACACAGATATTTGTAACTTTAGAAATGTCACTGCTATAGCCTTAGGGTTCTAGAAAGAATTTCTGCATTTTGAGATGAAGCCAACTGAGATTCTGTTTCTTTAATATGAGAAAGGATGACTTATAAATGAAGATTTAAAGTACTTGAGTAAGCTTTGAACTAGTCAAGCTGAAACTAAACTCCAATCTCTCCTAGTAAAGATCTCACTGCCAGAATGTTTTCTGGTTGTAAAGGATAAATGACAATATGTACCAGCAGTGAATTGGCTTATTATTTGCAGCAGAAGGGAAACTCTAAATGAAAGCTAAATGCCAGTTTTGTCATCTCAACTCATGAATTAAATATAACTCAGGAAGTCATGTGCATTTGTAGGGTTTAAAACAGCCTTATATTACGTAGTTATTAAACTATGGTAGAAGAGCCATTAAATGGGATTTACATTAAAAAAAAAAGTTTTGATTTGATCAAAATCTATTTCACCCTTTAATCTGAAGAATAATGGAACATTTTTTATATTTCGTCTATTCAGTCTGCTTACTTACATTTTAAGTGGAAAAAGAGCTAAAGGCAAACATTCTACAACAAAAAGAAGCTAAAATTGAAATTTGTAACCGAATCATAATGAATGTTGAAATGTGATTGCAATTTATTCATATTTGCAATTAATAGCAGAGGTCATATTTATTTATTGTTACTTGCAGAAACACCATCCAGCTAAGCCAATCAAAATATTAATTATTAATCTAAATATTTTATAGATCCAATAGGAAATCAAATCTATTTAATTCAAATAAAATATAACACCATATAAGAACGTATTTACTTAATAATTAGTCGGGAGACATAGATGTGCATTGAGCAAGTTCAGACACCCTTATAATAATCTTATATAATAGAAGTTGTATGTGACACAGGTCTTGGTACATTACAAATATGCAATAAATGCTTTGCGCTGATCAAATGTCTATAGATATAATAAAGACAATGCAATTTTAAAAAATGTATTCTAATGTCAATGGGTATTTTATCATTTACCCTTCTAGATAAAATGGAAATTGTCACCAAGATCATAAACTGAGATTTATTATATACTTAGATAAATATCAGGGACTAAAATTATGTTTTATAACATCTGGAAAATATTTGTCTAGCTATCTTAAATATAAAGAAGGATAATTAAAAAGGAAGAGGCAATATGTTAAAGTTAAGATGATAAACATTGTCAACAGGAAATCTAACTAAAAGATAGGTGAAATGGTATAGTTATAGGTTTAAAAGATGAAGATAGAAGGCACTTCTAAATAAAGAATTCTGTCTCAAGACAGTAGATTTAGCTCATGTAACTAAGAGGGCATTTCTAGGGCAATGAGAAATGCTCAAATTAAATGTGAGATTATAAGTATCTGGAAGTGCAGTTAAATATGTTGGGTGAACTATAGTAGATCTTCCATTAAATAAATTGAATAGGCAAATACCTATTCAAAGGAAATGTGTCTTTATTATAGAAGACGGAATATTGTTGCATACCAAAATATCTCTGGACTACTATAAATTAGAGGATGAGATTACTTTCAACAAATTATTTTATCAGAGATAAAGGAGAAAGATGTAGATTTCAAGAACAATACTGAAACAAATTGATTAACACTTCACAACAAAGATAAAAAGACTGGCAAAGCAAGATGTAGTGACAAAGACATGTGACTATCCAATTACCTGTTGAATTCTCCTTTGCATTAAAAGCTAGTCTTAATAATTATTTATATGACATCTCCCTTTCCACCTAGAGCAGATACTTAAGATTTAATTGTAACCAAGTAAGAATTATTTACAGCGAATCAGATATGAAGGGCACCCAGGGAAAAATTAAGCCTATCACCTTATGTGGGGATAGTTCAATATAACCAGATATGACTCAAATAATATTATAACATAGTTCTGAAAAACAGGGATTAAAAATATTTTGATTTCATCATACAAGATGCAGATTATATGATGCCAAGGGTCAGTTTATTTCTTGTCGCTTCTTTATTTAATAAATGAATTATAGAATAATGATGCAAGCATTTTTTTAAATCTGAAAAAAATTCTGAAAATTAAGTTAGAACGTATTCTAATAAGGACCAAAAAAGGGAGTTAGTATTCAAATGAAGGCATACTAGGATAAATACTAATTTATTTATTTAATAAATGAATTATAGAATAATGATGCAAGCATTTTTTTAAATCTGAAAAAAATTTTGAAAATTAAGTTAGAACGTATTCTAATAAGGACCAAAAAAGGGAGTTAGTATTCAAATGAAGGCATACTAGGATAAATACTAATTTTAAAAATGACTTATTCAAAAGGTAAAATAGAATGTCATGGAATCAGTGACACATATTGCTATACTTGAGGATCATGACAACCACATAATATGATTTCAATGATTACATAGTTAAGGTATCAAATCACAGGGATTTAGGGCCGAGCCCGTGGCGCACTCGGGAGAGTGCGGGGCTGGGAGCGCAGGAGCGCTCCTGCCGCAGGTTCGGATCCTCTATAGGGATGACTGCTGGTGTGCTCACTGGCTGAGCGCGGTGCGGCCGGTCTCAAAAAGGACAAACAAACAAACAAAAAAAAATCACAGGGATTTGTAAAAACTGCAAAGGGTGACAAAAAAAAAAAAACAAACAAAACAGCAACAAAACAAAATTATGTTGCTATCAAAACAGAAAACAAAAGTATACTATAGTTCAAGCTTGAGAAGCTTTTTGTTTTGTTTTATTTTGCGATGCAAGGAAACTGTTGCAGAATGACTTGCCGAGGGTCAAAAAGTTGTTTGAGGACAGGGTTGGAAATCCATTGTACATTGTTCCACCAAATCAAAACCACCTCTAAAAATGCCCCAGAAAAAAAATTAAAAGGAAACCCAGGTGTATATCGTAGGAATCTTAAAATAACTGAAGGCTGTTAGGAAGCAGATGTATTAATTAATCTTGTTTTTAATCACTCAAGGAGTGTAATCAGAGAAGTGGAATAAAAAGATGAAATTAGGAGGACACAGAAATTCATTCCAAATACAGAAAGATTTTCAAAATGACTATTCATAGATAAAATGAGACACCTTTAAGAGGTACTAGTTTATTCCTCACTAGAAATGTTCATGCTTAAGAGCAATAAACATTAGTCAGAAGTGCTGGAGTTTGGATTCATTGGGTCGTTAGACTAAATGAAATTTTATTTTATAAAAGTCTGTAATTAAAGTTTGGTACTTTGCATGGTTTCAGGCTATGTTCTTTCTTATATATACAATCTATGATAAAGTTTAATTTGTAAATTAGACACAGTAAAAGATTAACAATAATAACTATTGATAAAATATAGCAAATATAATGATATACAGTAATAAAAAGTATATAATTATAATTGCTAACTCAAAGGAATCTATTTTGAGGAAATGGCAAGCATCCATTAATCTGGTCACTTAAGAGCTGAATTCCCTAAGAATTTGGGAATTTTTCAAATAAGCCTTTGTCTGAAGGTTGAAGAATAAGGCAACATCATATTAAAAATAAATTTATTTCCTTTCAATAAGTTAAGGAACCATTACAAATTGCAAACCACTGTATTCCTGATAATATTATGTACCTAGGAAGTGAGTGCTAAGTAAATAGATAACAGCATAAATCTAACTTAGAAAAAAGATTTAAAAATAGGGTTGTCCTTCCATATTACTTAAGTCTTTTCCACTCTGAATTTTCCAGCATGCCATTCAATTTATTTATTATTTGTTTTCATTTTCATTACTCTGCTTTAAAACCTGAGACTTTGATCATCACATATTATACACAAATACTAAGTCAACCCCACAAATACGTATAATCAATTATGATTCAATTAAAAACAAATTTAAAAAAAGTAACATGCAGAAAACTTGAGTAAAAGATAATCAAATATAGTTTTCAATATAGATTGAAGAGCAACTCACTGAAACAGAACACCTGAACGTGAACCACACATGTACGTTGCTGAAATTTTGCTCTTGAAAGTGTATGTAAAAACTCATTTGTAAGCACCATTGGATAAATCATTAAGAAACATACGTGAAAAACTTGAGTAAAAAGATAATCAAATATAGTTTTCAATTCAGATGAAGTATAACTTGGTGAAATGAAGCATTACACTGTGAATCATTCACACATGCTGCTGAAATTCTGCATTTGAATATGTATGTAAAAACTCACGTCTAAGAGCATTGGTTAAATTGGTAAGAAATATTAATAAGAAAGCTATGTAAACAATAATCATACATCGTTCCAAATTCAGAATTAAGTGTAACTCAGCAAAATGAAGCTGTACAACATGAATCATTCATGTACATTGGTAAAATCCTGCTTTTTTGTCATCTCCATAAAAACCATTTATAACTAATGCTGGAAAAACAGTTAACAAACACATGGAGAAAAGTTGAGCAAAGGATAATCTTACATCATTCAGAATTCAGAATTAAGTATAATTCTTCAAAATAAAGCACCACAATGTGAGTCATTCATGTATGCTCCTGAAATTATGCTTTTGAATGTGTATATAAAAACCCACTTGTAGGCACCATTCAATAAATAGTTAAGAAACACATGCCAAAAACTTGCATATAAGTGGGACTGCAAAATGGTGCAGCCTGTATGGAAAATGGTATGGAGGTTCCTCAAACAATTACAGATAGATCTACCATATGACCCAGCATTTACACCCAGGTAGGAATATACCCAGAGGAATGGAAATCATCATGCCAAAGGGATACCTGTACAACCAAGTTTATTGCAGCACTATTTACAATAGCCAAGAGTTGGATCAGATGAGTGGATAAGAAAACTGTGGTATATCTACACAATGGAATACTACACTGCTGTAAAAAAGAATGAAATACTACCATTCACAACAACATGGATGGACTTAGAGAAAATTATGTTAAGTGAAACAAGTCAGGCACAGAAAGAGAAATACCACATGTTCTCACTTATTTGTGGGATCTAAAAATAAATAAATAAACAGACACACAAACAAATAAAGGGTGGGGGGAAGAAGACACAACAATCACAATTCCTGAACTTGTTAAGACAAGTGACAGATATGATGTGGGGGGAGGGGAGACAGAGAGGGGGAAAGAGGAATTGATAAAGTGTCATGAAAATCAAATACGATGTATATTAAGAAGTTAAAAGAAAAAGAAAAAAAAAATACCTGAACAGTAAATAAATAAATAAAAGCACCAATAATGAGCCTGTAGATAATTATGCTAAGCGAAAACAAACAAGGTGCAGAAGGAGAAATACCCACATGTTCTCACTCATGAATGGGAGCTGATTCTGTAAATAAACAAATAGTAAAGAGAGAGAAAGAAAGAAAGAAACAACAATCACAATAATATGTTGAACGTTTAGAAGGAAAGAAAAGAATTGTAGTTACCAGAGAGGGAAAAGGGGAGGGGAGGGTGAGAGAGAGGGGGATTAATGAGAAATTGGCTAATGGATGCAAAGAATGATTGTGTACTGTAATGATGGATAAACTAACTATCCTGATCTGACCAGTACACACTTGTTGAAAGTCAGTATTGTACCCTGCAATATGCATAAAAATTGTCTTTAAAAATTAAATTTAATTTAAAAAGCATAAGCTGATAAACAGTCAAATAACACACACAGAACACTCACGTAATAATACATCATTTCTAACTCAGAGTTAAGTGTAATTCTGTGAAATAAAGCACCATAATGTGGGAAAAAAAAAAAAGAAAAGACCTGAGAGTTTGTATTACAATGTTAAGGAAGGTAGGAACAGCTAAGTATTAAGGCAATAAACCACCTTAGATAACAAACAACATTTATTACTGGTGTTCTGTTTGACCTTGTTGTACTCACTAATTGGTTTGTGAATTGATGACTCTAAAGCAGACTGTATTGGACGAATTTGCAGAGCATCTTGTCTGCCTTCTGGCTTGCTGTTTGTATAAGTATCAGATTAGAGAATGATCTTATTTGTTACTGTACTGCAGACCCTAGTTACCCACTTGGCATTTATGGTCAGTGTTCCCTTTACAGCCCGGTGCTGACCAATTCCCCAGACAACACTATATGCACTCGTTAACATTAGTGCTCCCTCTCTAAAATCATGGTCTAATGTAAATTTTCCAGGTCTCCCAGACACATTATGCTTGTGAAACTCTTATGAACTTGAAGCAATTTACTAGAAAAGTGATTATTTTATCCAAAATTATATGCAAATTATTATTTCAACACATGCTATTTTCTCATTGAAATAAAACATGTTTTCTATCAAAAGAGAAAAGAAAAATCAATTAATTTTATTGTGTTTACAAGAAATGATATTGTGAAGCATAGAAAAAAGCTATCTTTAAAACATTGCAGTGCAATTAGAACTTTGTAAATACACTGAAAGATAATTGAAGATATTCGATTTTTTTCTGTATCTTTAATGACTTTGAAAAAATATAAGTAGCTCACATTTGAACAATTGAAAAACAAAGTGACTTTTTTTAATATTAATTTGTATCTCCTGAAGCATATTATTCATTTTCAATAAAGTATTATGCACTATCTTCATATTTATTTATTCAATGTTGATTAAAAAATGACAATTCATAGTCCAAAATAAATTAGTGATTTAAATGTAGTTGAAAAATATTAGCCAAAGCAAGTATTTCCTTTCATTTTTTCCTAAATCAAGAAGCTGAAGGACATCATCGGTCTTTGCACTTCTTAATGAAGTTATAAATACCCAAGAGTATATTTCTTTAATCAAATACTTCCAAGGTCCTAATTTATGTATTAAATATAATGATAAATATGAAAAGTATTTTTAAACATTAAAACTAAATTTTTAAGGAAAATTTAATAGGAATAATTTCATTTCAAGCCCGATTAATTTTATACAGATGAATAGAAAATTGAGTTAGTATGCTAAATATAAAATTGTGATTTGCTGGAAAATTATGATATCTTTTAAAGAAAAGCACTTCTTTTCTTTTAATAAGATTGTGATAATTACCATTCTACTGAGAGATTACCAAGATATACTTCACTTTAAAAAATGCTACTAACTATATAGGTCTAAGTTGTTTTATTAGAATATTATTGTTTAAATGTAGCTTAATTCATAAATTAATTTTCTTTAAACTATGCCATTGCAGATGTGACAGAAATATATAAATATATGTAGTTAAACACTGGTCACTCAAATACCAGGTATTGTTTTGTTATTATATTAACATAGAGCAGTGGTTCTCAGAGTGTGGTCTTTAGGGCCAGCAGAATCACCATTACCTGAAAACTGGTTTAAAAAGCAAATCTCTTGCCTTATACTAGACTAATTGAATCAGTAACTCTACGAGTATGGTCCAGCAATGGGTGTTTTAACAAATTCACTGGGTGGTTCTAATACACACTAAAGACTGAGAATCATTAACCTAGGAGTTTTCAACTGCAGTGTCATATTAGAATTATCAGAGGAATTAAAAATAAATACATGTGCAATTTTCATCCGATAGCAACTAAATAAACTGTCTGGCAAGAAGACCCAGTACTTAATAAAGCACCCTAATTCTAATGTATACCCAGGGTTGAGAACCACTGTTTTTCACCTAAGCTAACCTAATTCCTCTCTCCTTTCTCTGGACCTAAGAATATGCCTAATCTTTCAATGACCTTTTGATTCAAAATGTACTTTCTGATCAGCATACTCTAATACCCAGTGTCGACCCTTCCCATTTTTACCTGACTTCCTGAGGGGATCCGTGCTATTGACCTTATTTTTGTATTATAAGTGATATATCAATTTAAATAAACAACTATCTCTACACACAGATACCATCTTGTTACTAATTTATTGTAGATATAAAGGTGACCCACAAGGTTATTGCTTCTCTGGACTACCTGTCATATCTCACTGGATTAGATTCCTAGTAAATATTTAGGTGGAGTTAATCACAGTGGAAATTCAATATAGGTATACTGAATTTGCTGCTCACTGAAGAACCTAGCTTGTTGCTAATATGCTGCTTTGTGGCATTAATAATCAACCCAAGAAACAAAACTAGCAATTTATAATGAGATTATAGAAATTTAGTATTGACTTTGTGATGCAGGTTGGTCTATCTAACAAACTCCTAGTGATGCCAATGTTTTGATAGGCATTTGAAATGTATAAATGCCCAGAAATTTTAAGTATGAAGTTCCTTTTGTTATTTTGTAATTCATTACTCCAAGATCAGTGGTTCTCGAAGTGTTATATTACCTAACAATTAATGGATGTAGTTGTACTCTACAAAATTATAAATACAGTAATATATGTGGTAAGCAGGTAATTTTCAAAGAAGTTTATGTTAGCAATGTTTAACTATGCTATCTACCCAAGTGATTCATTGTACAGTATATGCATGTATTGAAACAGTACATGGTACCCCACCAATATGTTCAAGTAAAAGTTAAATTATTATTTTAAAAATTATTTTTTTAGAGTAATACTAGCTGATGACCCCTTTTTGAAAGTTGCACATAATGAATTCATGCTTTGTTGGAGTAACAGAACATTTTACAAAATGGCTTCTAATGTGTTCTTCAACTTTTAGAATCTATATTGTTTCTTCCCTACTATATTCAATATAATACCAATTATTGACAATTTTCAAGCAGTATCTCTCATATCTCTTCTAAATAACTGTTGTTATTACAAGCTTCACTTAGCCTGCAATTTAAATGGTGTTAACATTTTTTAGTTCTTCTAATCTCTCTCAGTCATCCTAAATGCAGAAGCTGAATATTTTCCAAAATGTAACAATTTTTTCCCATCATGAAATAAATTGAAAGAAGTATCTGTTATCCTTAACCCCATTCTCAGGTTTACCTACAAATTTCATAAATACTTACTGCCAGCTCATCTATTATTGGGTCCTCTCCTCAATGATCTGGCTTAACTAAGACTCTTATGGAAAATGTGTGTTATTTATCAACATAAAATTATAAATCATGTAGACTACCAAAGTAATCTTTTCTTTTTTTTTTCTTTGAAAATTACAGAATGATATATTTTTCTCATTGCAAACATGTGGATTAAAATAATATTTCTTATGCAATCTCAAATTTTATTTAGCTTTCAACAATACATTTAATAAAATCAGATATTGAATTTGTGGGGGGCTGAAATGTTCTAAAAACAAATACCAACAAAGAAATCATACTAACATTTCTACAGGCACACAAAATTTAGTCTTTGCACTAGTTTTTGGCTAGAGCAAATACGTAGCACACATTTTGATATAAAATGTCTCCTTTTAATTAACGTTTGGAAGAAATATGTTTGGAGAATTACATAGAGAACATATGTGGATATGCAGGTTTGTATCCATTTTATGAAAGATAATAAATGTTAAATGTTCAAAGGTCAAACAATTTTAATAACAGTCTATATGTCAGAAATCAGCTTTGCCTGCATTGAAACAGTTTGCTTACTCTCTCTATTGATAACAGTGTTATATTGCTATATTTCAGTTATTCAGGAAAACTTCAAAAAGTATTTTTGAGTAATAATTGTATTAAGCAAAAGGTCCAATTATATAAAACAGTGTCTGTGATTGTAATGTAGTAATTATGATATCATTATATGGGGTACACATAAACTATTGCTGCCTTTCTAAAATCCTTCTTATGTTTCCTTTTTTAAAGAATGCTTTATGGTTTTCTTTTACTTAATTTTTATTTAAATATTTTTGACTATATGCTTTATGGGAAATTTAATTATACACACACACACACATTCTATAAACATTTTCTACATTTATTATTATTTCATATGTAAGAGGTACTCACATTTTTATGTGCCAACCTAATATTACTCTAAAATTTGATCTGACTTGTATGTAAAACCACTGTATCACACCATATAAAGAACAAGAGAAATGGGGTGAGATTTGTCTCCCATTCTGTGAAGTCTGTGCTCCCAAGTTTCTTAAATCTGTGAATATTCAAAGAAAAAGTCATGGACGTGTGATTCCTCTTTGAGAAGATGTCATGAATTTACAATTGAATATTAATTGACAAGCTATTGCTAGAGTAGGAAAATTATCATCTTTGGAGAGATTACTTGAAGAACGTAAGTCTTTGCTCATATCTAAGGGAAAATCAACTTTTTCACTGGCAAATAAAACAAGAATGATAAAGTTGATTCATGGATGACCATGGAAAAGACATTTAAACTGGTAATAGCAACAAAGGTATTATTTAGCAGGATAGTTCTTACAGACGTACAGCAAGATGGTCATACCATCTTGATCTGAAAAATCATGAAAATGAGGCTGCACACTCAGAAAATTCTGGAATAGACCTTTTATCAGAGAAAAATTAAGCATGAAAACTGTCCTTATTCAGTATGTATAGGTAAGAAAATTAAAGAACTTTGAAAAATTTCGACCTGAAGATCATATTATCTACAGACAATATGTACAGTACTTTTAATATGTACAGTACTTTATTTTCTGTATCTTCCTGTGACCTGTACTTATTAGATTTATATTTACTTGCAGCTTGTAGATGCTTTTCTAATTTCTTGTAATGAGACATTGCAATCAGGTTGTTTTATTTCTTTTGTCACATGGTTTCCTTAAAAGGAGAAAAGAGGTGCCTTAAACACATAATCATATCTTCCTCTAAAATATCTTTGTTTATTTGTATCATCACTATGTTATACATTAGAAAACTGATGTTCAAAAATGTTACAACAGCTTGCAAAAGGCATATCTGAGTAGCAAAGCTCACAATAAAACCAATATTCTTTATTATCTGCTGTCTTCATGATTAATTTATCCTGCTATAATTGTGAAGTATCATTATTTATCTCTAGTAGTACATTTCTTTTGAAATAAATTTTCTTTTATATTAATATAACCACTTATGACTTTTCATGTATCTGCATGGTATATCTTTTTCCTTCCATTTACTTACAATCTTTCATACATGTCTTTACATTTAAAGTGAACTTTTTTTTTTTTGTAGAGAATACATAAATTTTGCTAGAAACTGTGATGGGTTTGAGATGTTATACCTCATGCACAGTTATCTATAGTTAGGTAGATGAATAGGTAGATGGATAAATAAATAAATAGATACTATAGAAACATTATATGGGTTAGATAAAAAGAGCTTTATCTATACTCACAAAAAATCAACAGCCATACTAACATTTCAGTGCTGTTCCCCATGGCCAGCAACACCATAGAGTGACATGATGACAGTCAGATGTAGAAATGTCTTATGTAATGGTGGTTTTCACTCAATAGACAAGGAATACAGAGAAAGAAAATGTTTTCAGTGTTTATAAAAGGCAAATAGGCATTGACTTCTATTCTTCTTTAGAGTCTTCTTGGAGATGTAATGGCAAGAAACCTTATTTTGCCCTTTTTTGTATAAATACATCTCTCCACCACACAGTTTCACTTAATATTTGATGTAATTATTCACATGGTTGGTTTAGTTTTACCATTTTATTTTTTATATACTACTTTTGTCCTAGGGATTACAAATTTACATCCTTAACTATTCACGGTTCAATTACACTTAATAAAAAATGTAAAGAGAATATCTATGAAAACATTGACATCTTGCAACTGTATCTTTCATTCTCTATGTTTGAATTCATGAATGTATCACACATATGTTCATTATAAACCCTGCAGATAATGTTATAATTCTTGTTCTGAATTATGATGTTTTCCAAGAAAGTGAGTGAAAATAAGCAAAAAGGAACAAGAGCCTTTTGCATTTACTAGATATTTAACATTTGCAGTGTTCATCTTTCTTCATTGAGTAGTTGAGTGTCAATCTAGGGTGATTTACCTAATAGCTTGAAGAACTTCCTTTGGCTTTCCTTGTAATGCAGGTCTGCCTCAGGCAAATGTTTTAGCTTATCTGAAAATATCTTTATTACTCCTTTGTTCTTGAAATATATCCTTTCTTTGTAGACTTCTAGGTTGACTTTAAAAAAAATGTGCACTTTACAAATGTGTTTCATTCTCTTTGAGATTCCATGGTTTCTGAAAAGAAGTCAACCATTAATTGGATTCTTTCTTCCATGTATGTAACATTGCATTTGTCTATTTCTGCTTTCAAGAGGCAATTGACTTCTAACAGTTTGGGGTGTTCCTCAGCATGTGTTCCTTTGTGTTTATACTCTACTTCATATTTTATTAGCACGGGTCTGCCAATGTCTTTGTTTCATTAAATTTGGAAACTCCCAAGTCATTATTTCTTCATACTTTTTTTCTGCCTTATATTCTTTCTCCTCTCTTTCTGTTATTAAAATTACAAATATGTTGGGCATTTGGATAATATATAACAGTTGCCCGGGTTCAGTTTATTATTTTTTCAATATTTATTATTTCATGGGTGAAGTATTTCTATTGATACATCTTTTTGTGTGTGTGCTTTAAATATGTGCAGTTTATTTTTTGTCAATTATTTCTCAGTGAAGCTACTTAACAAAATGTACTAAGAGAATTCTTTATTAAAAAGAAATCTAAAGAATCCTTTACTAATGCAAACTACCCCTCCACTGTCATCCTGCTAACGAAGTGTGAAATTTGGATACTTTAAGATGCATCTTTCACTTTCTCTCTACTCTGTCGTGTTCATTCAGTTGTTAAGTCCACCCAGTGTTTTGTTTTTTACATACAGAAATTGTGTTTTTCAGTTCTAAAACTTCTATTTTTTCTCCTTTTTCTGCTGAGAAATTACAGTTTTCTGTTAGAAATTTCTGTTACTCTGCCTGAGAATTTTTTGTATTAAAAACATGTTTTTGTATATTTTGTAAAATAAACAAGTAAAAAAATATTGACATACTTTTTTTTTTTTTTCTTTGAGGATAGTTGTAATAGCCACTTTTAAAATCTTGTCAGTTAGTTCCAACACATGGTTCCTTCCAGGGTCAAAACTATGTTTATTTATTTATTTTTCCTCTTGAATGTGTACTGTATTTTCTTGGTCCTTTGTTTGTCAGGTTATTTTGGATTATACTGAGACCATTATAAATGTTAAATGTTAAATTATGAAAATTTTATGTTTTGTTATTTATTTATTTATTTATTTCTGTTTTGCTTCTCTTGTTATGGCAGGTAACTTTTTTTGTTTTGTTTTGTTTCCTGTTGAAATGGAACTGAAAACACTTTTTTCTTAGGTGGCAGCTTCTATGTCGTTTCATACTTTTGTCATCTGAACAATATTGATTCTCTTCTGCACTTTGTAGTTAAGGTATTAGTAGGACATGTGGGTTGATGAAGTTTTGAGATCCCCTCTTTGACTGTTTTTCTCTTACGATTTCTCTCATTTTCCTCAGAAATCCTAACTTCCTGACTTCGCTTTTCAGACTCTTATGTCAAAAATATTGTGGGTTTTTTCATGTGTGCGTCTGTCACAACTATATTCACTGCTCATACTATATTAAGACACAGTCTAAAACAACACGGAAAATAACTTACTTATTTACTCCTCCATCTCCCGTTCTCCAAGCAAGCAAGGAGTCTGTTAACAGTCTGCCTTCTTTTCTCACCTCCAACCTTCAGAGAGTTGGTTTTTAAAATTTTGTTCAAGTTTTATAACGGTTTTCTTCAATGGGTTCCTCTATTTAGTTCTTATGTGCAACCTATAAGAAAAATTTTATTCCCTTCCTGTTTGAGGCAATATGCAAAATAAACCCAGGCTTTCTTCTCATCTAAAGCTCTAAAGTAACTTGTTTCAGAGAATATAAACTTCTAAAACTATGTTTTTGGTTAAAAAGCTTCTGCACAGCAAAGGAAACAAACAATGGCACAAAGACAACATGCAGACTGTGAGAAAATATTTATGAATGATGCATCTGACAAGGGATTAATATCCAGAATATACAAGGAACTCAGACAATGCAATAGTAAGAAAACAAATAATTTGGTTAAAAATGGGCAAAGGAGCTAAACAGACATATCCCCCCCAAAAGGCATGCATATAGCCAGCAGGTATATGGAAAAATGCTCAGCATCACTAATAGTCAGGGAAATGCAAATCAGAACCACACTGAGATATTGTCTCACCGCAGTTAGTCTGAATGTTATCAAAAAGACAGAAAATAACAAATGCTGACGAGGGTGCGGAGAAAGGAAGAAAGGGAAACACTTCTACACTGTTGGTGGGATTGTAAATTAGTACAGCCACTATAGAAAGGAGCTATGATACGATCCAGCAATCCCACTACTGGTTCTATAGCCAATGGAACCATCTTGTCGAAGAGATACCTGTACTCCCATGTTTAATTATAACTCTATTTACAATAGCCAAGACATGGAACCAACTTAAATGTCTATAATTGGACACACACACACACACACACACACACACACACACACACACACACACACACACACACACACACACACACACACACACACACACACACACACACGTGTGTGTGTATGTATAATGGAATACAACTTTGCCATAAAAAAGAATGAAATTCTTCCATTCACAACAGTATGAATGAGCTTGTAGAAAATTATGTTAAATGAAATAAGCCAGGCACAGAAAGAGAAATAATACATGTTCTCATTCATATGTGGGATCTAGAAAAAATAATAATAAACAAATAAATAATAATAATAATAAACTGAACTTCCAAAGGGAGAAAGGAGAGATTGCTAAAGGCAGGAAAGGGGAAGGGAAAGGGAGGAAAGTGAGAGATTCATTAATGGACACCAAACAGCTAGATAGGAAAAATAATTTCTATTGGTGTACAGTTGAGCTAGGTATCTATAACTAACAATAATTTACTGCATGTTATCAAATGGCTAGAAGAGAGGAGATCAAATGCCCACATCACAAAGAAATGATTGTTTTGCAGTAATTAATATGCTATTTACTCCGACTTGATCATCACACACATTGTATACATGCATTTAAGTATAACAGAAATGTGCATAAGAAATACGTTTCAACTAAAAAAAATGAAACTATGCTTTTGGCATTTATCCTGATTTAAAAAAACAAAACAAACAAAAAACAACTTCACAGCACCCTTGTTACTTATAACTTCCCAAAACACTTTGTACCCTCTTTTGTGAAGAAGTACCCTACAAGAAATTTTCCCTTGAAAACCAGTCTTTCGACTCTTTTTTTCCTTTCATTGCAGCTGCTAAGTTCGATTCTCTTTTCACTCCACTGCCATTGTTCGTTCATTAACCATCATTTAATGACTAGTAACTATGTTTTAGCAAGTGCTTAATTCTGAGATAAAAAGTTGAACAAAAAAGGCTTATACCCTGAATTTGATTATTCAAATCTTGTTTGGCAAACAAATACATAAGCAAATAACTTCTAAAGCAGTTTTTATAAAGCTATTACACAGGTATCAATAAGGTTAGGGAGGTGGAGGAAATTACTACCTCTGCTTTGAGACGAGAGGTAAAGTTATGAGGACAATGATAATAGAATTAGTTCTTAAGAGATGACTAGATGTTTTTCAAATAATATTTGTGGCAAACGACTTTCCAAACAAAAATAACAGTAATAAAATTAATCATTTTTCCATGTGTAATCCATATTTCTCTTTGTGTTTTTAAGCCCAAATGAAAATATATAACATCTTAAAGTTTATATTTTGAAAAATGCCTATCTTGTTTCTAAAATAGATTTATTTTTTATTGAAACAGCTGATTACACATATCTGTGCCATACAGAGTTGAATATCAGCACCTGTGTGCAATATGTGATACTTAAATGCAGATGATTAGCATATTCAACCTTATACATTGTAATCATTTCTTGTGGCCCTTTACCAAAATAAATGTTTTCCATGTGTCTAACATATAAAGTACAAGGAGTAAATGTAGGGTTGTGTCAAGATTTGTGATACTAAGTAGATAAAATTCATCATTCAACCTCAGCTGTGTAGTATGAAGAATCATTGAAGACTTAATTGATTAAAGCTATAACAAAATTTGTATATTAGAAAAGTGGTAAAGATAACTCTAGTCACAGCATGGAGAACAAATTTGGAAAGGGACAATTGTAACAAACAAAATCATCTAACGCTTTACAAGAGTAATTATAGTGTTCTGAACCATGTCAGTGACATTGGGTATTGAAACTTGAGATTGCATTGGGAAAATATGGCAGGTGACATTAACTGGACTTAGCAGCGGATTGTAAGTAAAATGAGCTGTGTGTAAGAAATATTAGTCAAATAAAATTCCAAGATTTTATTTTATAATTAATTTACATAAAAAGAAGGAATAAATTCTCAGGATGGAGAAATAATGAATTGCATTTGGTCATTGTTGAGTTTTATTATGGGTTGTAAATTATGACTCCTCACATCAATTAGAAAAACTAAGTAGACAGTAAAATAATAACCTGCTTTTTCATTTTTGTCTTTGGTAATTTCACCATTATTACTTTCCTGTTTCTACCTTGCCTTAATTTTTCAGATGTTTCTTAACCCATTTGTTTTGTTTTGTTTTCTCTCCAAAGTCATTCAGAAAAATTCCTGACAATATACAGAAAAATGTATCCTATTAATATAATATATCTTTATTAACTCATTATCTTTTTTTCTTGATTCACTGATTATTTCCTCAAAAAGTGCTACTAATTTTCCTGTTTTGCACCTTCATCTTGAAATGACTGCTAAAATGGTTGTCACATTTATTGTGGTTGCTTAAACTATTTCACAGCCACAGTACTCATTATATTTTCTTTCCCAGAGAGCATTACTCACTTTCAAGTTGAAGCTTATATTCTGCAATATCAATACAATGTCTTTTAACCTACATTTCATATGTGAGATAACTGAGTCTCAGCATTTTAACAACTTGTCAAAGGCAGGTATAGAACAACAGGTTTTCTGATGACCACATTAACTTGTTTTCCATTGCATCATGTTTTCTCTAAGGTCAAAGACTTGATTATGCATAACATTTTATTGCATTTTTTTTCTTTTATGCCAGATAGTAATAATCATGAACGTTCCTAAGTATGCAAAATGACAACCTAATCATATGGGTTGAAATTTTCTTCATATTTTTTAAGTAAATAAATCAAATATAATATTATAAACCATCTTTATGATAGATTTTAAAAACTACCTAGGAAGGAGAAATAACATCTAATTTACTGCAATGATAACCTACTTTAAAGATTTCTTGTATCTTATGTCTAAAGAAAGGAAGTGCAATAAATGAAAGTTTTAATCTTGTAATTTTCAACCTGTGACTGTGGCTCAAACTCACATTAAGCATTAACCTACATTGTAAGAGTCTGAGAATGTTTAAAATAAAAACAAATTCAAATTCCTCTGCCATTTTTTTTTTTGGTTTCTGAGTAGGAAACAGATCAATGTGGGACTGAATACTAACACTGTCTTCAAATCCTGAAATGAGTAATTCTCAAAAATAAATAAATAAATATATATTTTAAAAAATTAGACCTTTTTTTTTTTTTTTCAAAAATGCTGGAATGGCCCCATAACGTTAACCAATATTATATACATGTATATGATTCGATGAAGAGCATACATGGTATTGTGAATTCCTGTATGCTTTCATCAAGTTAATGCCCAGTAATTCAACTAAATGAGTACCGTTTAAAAGGACAGATTCCTTTAATAATGTAACACTGCAGTTTCTGGGTAAAATATATGACAGTATTTACTGTCATTTACTCACTTTAGTGGATATTGCTTTATAAATTTTGCAGTAAGACACAAAAGCAAGCTCAATGAAGCAGTTATTTCTCTACCAGTTGAAGATAATAAAATACTTTACAGTAAGTAGTCATTTGTATTAGATTAAAGATGTCCTTTATAAAGTACTCATGCTGTTTATTTTTAGTATTTACTTCAACTCTTATGGTATGAAAATATAATTATTATACCATTTTACTGAAGTGTTCAGCATATTTCTACTCCTTCTAAACTGGTGAAAATGAATTGTGATAGCATGCAATATTAATATAAAATACCAGGAAAATTGCTCACATAATATAACTTTCACATTAGAGGATTTAAAAACCTCAATACTGTTATTGCAAATTTCCTCTTAGTTGTGCATATAAGCAGAAAGATGAGGTGCGTAGTGTTGTATTACTTTTGAAAACGACCCTTCTCTCTAGGGATTATTATGGTAATATTGCTTGGCAAAACATATTTGTAGAATCAAAGAACAAAATACTGATATCATTTAAATGTGAATCTGTTGCCTTATGGCTACTCAAATTTAGGAAAAGGTCAAGATTCCCCCTGTAAATAGTAAAATGAGAGGTTGTTACACATGGCTATACATTTCCCTTTCAATTTTATAGAGTGTATTGAGTACTTAAAAAATTGTACAGCTTTATTGCTGGGAGAATACTGACAGAACTGACTCACATAGTAATGCTTTTGACCAAAGGTAGGATTCAACATAATTTTTTGCAATTTTAAGAGCTTTTCAGAGAGAAAACCTCTAATCATTTTCACAAAGGATCTAATTTACAAGTTTTGCCTTAAGATATTCTAGCTGACCTATTAAGAAAAATTTGGAACCAGATAGTATGGGTCCTTAAGTCTATCTGTAAAATCATAAGCCATAGAGTTCTCTGTAGGGCAGTACTTAACCTAACTGTCTTGAAAGCAGAATTTTAATTTGGGGACAAGAAGTTACTTACTTGAAATGCTTCTTTAACTTCTTTTCTCATGCTATGTTCTACTTTAACTCTTCTGCAAATCTTTATGAAAGAAGCAAACAATATTTTTAAGCTGTTTGCCCTACTGAGAATAATAGGGGACAATGCAACTTACTGGTTTTATTTTACTTCCTCTTATGCCTAGTTTGTTCTTGGAAGCTGGAGGCTAGTGGTACTCATGTTACATGATTGCTAAGACAGGAGAAGTACTAAAACTGTTCTCTTCTGAAAGTCTGACTTCCCTTTGCACATGTGATTACAGAGGCACTGTCAATGGCAGCTCTGAAAGATACCTTTGGTTTTCAGAAGAAAATCTGGCATAAAAAATCAGTGTGAAAAATCTTTGGTCTGTCACATGGACAAATCCTCATTTATAATATCCACATCCACAAAATAGAGATAATAAAATGTATGTGACACAAATATGATGCTTACAAATGCACGCATGTAATTTATGTAAAGCATCAGAAACCTAAAAATATTCCAGAAATGGTACTTTCACTACTGAAAAAGAAAGATACTCAGTATATTTAATTTTCTAATATTCACATAAAAAAATCTAAGTACCCTAAATACATGAATGAAAATACAAGGAAATACCAAATGTCTATGACACTTATGAAACAAAACTAAGCAAACTACATTTCTTTGGATTTCATTTTTGCAGGACGTCTTTATCCTCATGAATACTCCTTTTCTTTATTCTTAAATCTCATGATCAGATACACACACACACAAAGAACAAAAAGAGGAAGCATGGTCTTTGATTCCAGAAAGACTTGAAATAAAATCAGGCTTCATTCTAGAAATTTGGATGGGTAATCTCTTCAAATCCTTTTTTCCCCTTCTTTTTCTGTCTCTAAAGTTATGTTTCAGGGTGACTCAGAGGATTACAAGAAATAGCCTGGGCCAGCCCGGTGGCGCACTGCTACAGTGCGCCGCTTGGGAGTGCGGTGGCGCTCCTGCCGAGGGTTCGGATCCCACGTACAGATCGGTCCCGCTCACTGGCTGAGCGAGGTGCGAGAGCAACACCGAGGGTTGCGATCCCGTTGCCGGTCCCGGTCCGGTACGGGCGCGACACTGAGGGTTGCGATCTGTTGCCGGACACGAAAAAAAGACAAAAAAAAGAAGGGGAAAAAAAAAAAGAAATAGCCTATAGTCCTGACTGGCATATAGTAAGCTTCACCAGATGTAGGGTTAATCTACTTTGCTTCCCCTCAATAGATATTAATATCACCATAGAAGATAAGATTGTCTTTCTTGGACATTGGTTTTATCGTCTTTGCGGCAGGCCATTCCTGTGCTTTAAAGTTTCCCATCCCTTCTGGATCACACTACTCTATGCTATGTACTCTCTTCTCCAAATGATTCCATCCACTATTATAGGCTAACAACCAGTTCTAAGTTGATGGCTCCCAAATCCAGATCTCTAGCCTTGACTGCTTCTATGTACTTTAGTTCTTACCAAAACTATATTCTCTTTATTTTGATTACATTACGCATCATCTTTCCCCATTATGTTGGTCATTTTCCTGATCATTCCCACTACCTTATAAACATTTCCCTGGTGCCTCGGAAGTCCATGTTTACTATTATCTCTTAAACACCCATATTTTTAGTCAATAAGTAGAGTCAATTTTACATGATGAATAAAAACAAATAGTTTTAACACATGCTTTCAACAAAAATGCCTGACACTACACTAAAGAGAGAATATCTCTATATATAGATATCATACCTTATCTTTTCATTAGATTATATTCATACCCCAGTCATGCCATAAGTTAATACTAAGACTAATTAGAAATAATTTATTGAGCACATTCTATACATTAAGCACCATAATCAGAACTTTGTAAGTATTATATATATATTTAGTCATTTAATCTTAAACCATGCCATGTCTCACATACTACTGTTATCAACATTGATGCTGACTGACCCTAAAGTGTATACACCCAGGGGGGAAACAATCTTCTTTGTTTGGGGATTGCAATGGAATGTGTACTTGTGAAACAAGAAACACTGGTAGAGAAAGAGTGGGAAATGTTTGCAATTATTTTCAAAAAGATGAAATTAAGCAGTTCTTGACTTATGTTTCCAGCCTTATTCCATGAAATCCCAATTCTTGTACTAGGCTAATTATCACTAAGTTTTTATGTGCTGTGTATTTTTTACCACTTCTTGTATTTTTATGGGTATTTTATTAGAAATTTGAGAAAAAGCATGTTAATTACTAGAAAGGCATAAATTGAAAATAGAAGTTAAAGAATAACTTAAGATATTTTTAGGGAGTGAATGATTAGAGAATGTATGTACTCAAGTGAGCAGCTCCTGAGCACATTTGCTTCTTCAGGGTCTATTCCGTATTTGCATGTTTCTTAGCACATCTTCTCACTTTGTTCTATTGCTCTGCATTTATAAATGTATAATAAATTGCTCTGGTGATTTGGAATGTTAATACAATTCAGGTTGTGGTTAATGTATCTCAAAGGCCGTAGCTAAAATTAAAAGAAGAACACAATTTGCTTAGGTTATTTTTATTTTCTGCTTAGTCTCACCTTTACTCATTTCTAATTATTAGTTCTCCTGGTTGTTCTATATAGCTAATTTATTTTTGCTTGAAACTACAATAAAACAATAAAACCACTAAAATCAAATTTGAAAAAAAATATATATATATATTTTTACGTTGGGCCTATGCCTAATACACTTAAATTATTTAACCCACTACAAACATCATTAGAAGAAACAGCCTCCTAAATCTTTTAAAGAATTTGAAAAATAGGCTTTTGTATAAATTTAAAAGGTGTTTTTGAAGATGTCATATAATCAAACTTGAATTGGGGTAGTTATTTAAGCCTCAGAAAGCCCCCAAATTGTATGTTTTAATAAGTAAAATATTAAATAAATAAAGCAAAGAATAACATACACACAGGAATATGTGTTCTGGAAAAGCAGGTAGTTGAAACTTAATCTGGAGTAAATTGGTATTTGGAAAACAACAAAAGGGATTCGCCATGCTTGTAGTACCCAGTCATAACTTTTCCCTCGCCTTACTGCCATGTTTCTATTTCAGGCAGGTGTCTCAACATAGGGACCTAAACAGGACTGGGCAACATTTATGACTTAAAAGGTTTTTGTTTGTTTGTTTGTTTGTTTGTTTGTTTGTTGGGGGGTCAGTACTGGGATACAAACCTTTGACCTTGGCGTTACAAGGAAGAGCTCTAACCAATTGAGCTAACCAGCCAGCCCAATGACTTAACTGCATGGATTGGTAGACATATTAAGGTGAGAGATTCTTGAATGAAGTATTGATGAGAAAATGTGATGTATTTGTATTGATAAGTAACTTAAATGAGTTGATTTGCAGTCTTACCTCACCAAAGCAAGTAACCACTTTATTTTTGCTTGAAATTGGTACTATTTATAATAGGGAAAAAACATGTTTAGTCCCAGTACTGTTTAACAAAAGGATAGGAAATGGTGTTGGTTTCAGTTTTTACACACTACTGAGTCATCTTTTCTTTTTTTTCTTTTTTTCTTTTTTTCTTTTTCTTTTTCGTGACTGGTAAGGGGATTGCAGCGCTTGGCTTGGTGTCGCCCGCACCGCACTCAGCTAGTGAGCGCATCTGCCATCCCTATATAGGATCCGAACCTGCAGCAGGAGCTCCGCTGCGCTCCCAGCGCCGCACTCTCCCGAGTGAGCCAATGGGTCGGCCCTGAGTCATCTTTTCATTCCATAATTTGGAATTATAAAGTCTGGATCAATTACATAAACATTTATTAGACTTATAACCCGTGAGAAAAAATAAGTGTAAAATTAATTTTGAGTTAGACTTCCACAAACTAAAGTTATTTTTCCCTTTTTTGCTCTTTAACCTTGAATAAATCATCTAAAATCTTTAAGCATCACTTTTAGACATAATAAAATGAGAATAATAATACCTTGCTTAAATATTTAACAAAGATTAAGTGATTAATAAAGTAATAATGCCTGGCATATTTACCCATTCATTCATTCATTCAATCATTTGACAAAATTTTAATATGTAGTATGTTATACACATTATGGATAGGCATATAATAAAGATGCAAATATTAATTATCTGTGATTCCTAAAGAAAACTGAATGCAGATAAAAATGATTATTTTATGCACTCTTGCAACTATGTCATTTCTATTTAACTTAAATAAAAATGAATCAAAGGAAACCTGAGCAATCGAGCTTTGAAATACAAAGAGATTTCCTGTCTATTAGCCAGGTAAAATTTTTTTCTTTCCTGGGGAAAAAAAAATGAATGTACAATTATTAAGAAAAATTGCTCACCCTAATGCTGCATTCTAATGCAAAGCTTGAACTGTTATTTTCCTACAGTGATTTAAAAAAAAATCAAAAAAGGGAAGAATAAAAGCATAATATATTCTGTGAAATAATTACGTTTTACTTTAAGATTTTTATAATTTTAATATATCCTATTTGAAAATAGAGGAAGTCATCTCACAATGCCATAAATGAGAAAAGTTGTAATTAAATATAATTAATTAAGTTGGACATATGGATGTATATAGGCATTTCACCTTCCACTGGGAAAGCAAGGAATTCAAGAGTCCTTTTCACAGAGCTTGACCTTCTAAGATAATTTGTTATATAAATTTATTGCTCAAGGGCTGGCCTGGTGGCGCACTGGAGAGTGCGCTGCTTAGGAGCGTGGTGGCGCTCCCGCCGAGGGTTCGGATCCCATGTGGAGACCAGTTCCCGCTCACTGGCTGAGCGCTGTGCGGGCGCAGCACCAAGGGTTGCGATCCCGTTGCCGGTCCCCGGTATGGGCGTGACACTGAGGGTTGCGATCCCGTTACCGGTCAGTAAAAAAGACAAAAAGGAACTCCTGCCGAGGGTTCGGATCCCATGTGGAGACCGGTTCCCGCTCACTGGCTGAGCGCGGTGCGGGCGCAACACCGAGGGTTGTGATCCCGTTGCCGGTCCCTGGTATGGGCGCGACACCGAGGGTTGCGATCCTGTTACCGGTCAGTAAAAAAGACAAAACGGAAAAAAGACAAAAAGGAAAAAAAAATTATTGCTCAAACCTATGAAATAATTGTGTTTGGGAAAACAACACAAGAGCAAGGGTTTACAAACCAGAGTGGTAGCGTGCGTTCATTCATTAGTGTTACATACTGTAAAAAGTGAAAGAAGCTTTGATGAGAAACTTCCAATTGCTGACTATCTCTTAGCTTTCTTAAACTTTCATTAGCCAACTTATAAAATACACACACACATACACACATAATCAGTTTAGTCTGATAAGGAGAGAGGAGTTTCTCATGAGCTTTGGCCAAGAATTTCCCAAAATTCTGAACTGGAGAAAACGTTCACTTTATTCAAAGCTCTTTCAAAATGTTGAATTTTACATTGGAAGCAAAGAAGACCTTGTATACCACCTGTACATGGAGACAAATAAACATTTAAAAGTGAGCTAGATGTTTCTTTTATGTCATATTCAGAAAAGTTACAAATCATTATTTCCAGGTGAATGAATTTTGATGCATTTTAAGTCTATGGTATACTAAAGAATTTGATTTGGATTCAATAGTCCTTAGAAATTTGCAACAAAGGCTAATTATGCATACTTTATATATATGCATATATATATGCATATATATATGTATATATATGTATATAAAACTCACAAATTATTAAATACAATTTAAATATTTTATTTAATCTGTCCAATTTAAACAAAATGAAAAAATAAATTTGCACTTTTTTATTATAACACACATTCACTTATCTAATGAATAACATATGTATTACTTCTCTGGACTATATCAATCTGTATTAAATAGTGACAGTTACATTAATTGCTAAATGCAAAGGTTATCTTACCAGAAGGAACGGTGCTTTGTTAATCAGAATCACACAAACCTTGTACATCTTCAGAAAGCAGCACTGACCGATAACTTAATTGTTTGTGTAAATGCTCTGTGAAGTGTTTGAATAGGTGTATTTTATTTACTTAGAAATTACCAACACAGATGCTCTTACCCATCACACTCCTCCTTTATATTCAACTATGATTTAATAGTTTCTTGTACAAAACAAGTCCAAGCAAATTAAAAAGCAAATAAATAGTTGCAGTTGAGGGTAAATTGCCTTCTCTGCCTTCATGAAGCATGTGTGCACCACTAAGATAAGATGTTGTCAATCTGTTAAAATCTCAGCAAATCCATCCTCCTCCACTGCTAGTAGCAGAAAAGCTTTAACACTTTGGACAGCTAGGGAGGGTCATTTGTCTAAGTTGTGGCAAAACCTAAGGGGCAGAGAGGCCATAGTATTTCTTGCAACACATTAATCTTGACTTTAAAATAATGGAAAATGTTCCAAAACTGTCACAGTTAAACACACTTTGTTTGGGTCTTAATTCAACCTCCTTTTTCCCCTTCATATATTTGAAATAGAATAATACATTATGGTTACAAACATGAATGAAAAGTCAACAGCATTAGGATTATTCAGTTTAGACAATTAGGCTACATAATCTCACTATAAACAGTTGCTGATCTACCTATTTCGAGTGACTTAACACTGTCACTTTCTCACCATTCCCCAACCCCACTAATTTGTAGTTGTTTAGAATTTTGTTTCTATTGCCCAGACTAATAAGGGTATTATGATTAACATATTAATAACAGGAGAAAAACCCCACACATTAACTATGCAGTTCCATTTTAATATTGCCAATGTACTTTCAAGGATAGATGTCTATTATTTCTACTTGAAATGTGCTTAATACTAGTATTACAGACTAATGATTTTTGAAATAAATATTCTGACTCAATTTTTTTTTTGATGTGTGACTGCTGACAGCTTTTAAGCCTTACTTCCTTCTCCCTTACCTCCCCACATCTGAGAAAGCTGATAAGAAAATCTGGACACTCCCTACTTTGGCACAGGCATGAAGTTCTAACCATGGGATCCCCTTGCCAGGCACAGGAACCCTAATTCTGGCCCCACCTCTAACAGCAATAAAGACTCCAAGCCAGTCTCCTTTCATTGCTTGTGGACCAGTTTAGGAGACCTGCCCTCCTCACCCCAGAAAAGTCCCGTTTGGTAAATAATAACCCTTTTCTACCCTCTTGGTTTGTGAGTGGTTTCATTGAAACCTCTATATCTGAACCAAATTTTTTTTTGTGTGGGGGTGTCCATCCTGCATCTGCAAATTGTCTATAATAGCTTTATAATATAAGTATGCATATGGGGTGCTGATGAGATTATAAAGAGTTGATTCTGGAACATGCCTCAAGTTTGTGAATCTGACAGTCTAATGAGACAACAAGTCATCAACAATGTTTTTACAAGCTGTTACTTAAACTGGATTTTGAGAAACAAAATTTTACACTCTTCCTTGTATAAACTAATTTACACTTTTATCTAAAGATCCACTTTACCTCAGGAATCATTCTTCCATTCTTCTCTGTGGCTTCAACCTTTCTATCTTCATTGACAACAAGATCTTTAGCACAGAAATGTGCCCAATTTACTTCTATCTTAGAAATAATGAAGTACAACTTAAGAAGTATCAGTAACAATAATAAACAAAAAATGTTCTCATGGTCTCTTATGTCAATGTTTTGACAAAATTTCTGGTTTCTAGCCAGAATTAGACATGGATCCCAGTAGGCTGCTTGAATTTTCCATCACATCTTATTCTTTGTTGTGTGCAGTTTCCAGATGCCACTTAATAGAAAGGCATGTAGCTGACCGCATCAGCAAGGGAGGAGGGGTGGTATTAAAATACAGATTCCTGAGCTCACTCCTAAAGACAGTCCACAAATAATTATTTTTAAGAAGCACTCCCTCAAGATTCCTATGCAGTGAGCCAAGTATAGAAATACTAGTAGTGGCTGTGTTCCAGAGCTTAGGGATGTTTTAGAGCAGGAAGCTGCCATTTATTGAGCCAAGTTTTCTGTCCTACTGGTGTAGCCCAGCATGTTGACTGATGAAAATGTACTGCCATTCCAAAGAGCCTTGGGGGATGGTGCTCAGGAAGCCCCTGCTAGGAGCTGGATTGGATTTTCTCAACTAATATCTCTCAGTTAACAGGTGGCACCCCGCTGAAAGCTGTTATCCTAAGGCTCTTTTGGATTGTAGTAAGAGTCTGAATTGTGATCTGTCACTCTGGAGGACCCCCATCTGAGGCCATTATCAATGCACCTGGTCTTGGCAATTGATGGAAAAGAGTCAAGAGAAGCTTGACACAATGGAAACTGTCCTCAAATTCTGCTTTATATCCACATTCCTAATTCTAGAATCATCAAAATATAAGTAGATTCATTGTATTATGAACTGTGTGATAAGTCTACTCAACATAGTTCTACTTAAGTGCTTCAGGAGGAAAAATACCCAGTAATTTAGTAGAGTTTTATAAAATAGCACTGGGACTCTAGAAGTATTTTAGATAGCACACTAAGTTTAGAAAAATATTTGAATTTCTAGAATAATGCATATATTTATCTACATAATAAAAATAAAATTAAGACTTAACAAAATACCCCCTTTATTCAACATAAAAATTTCTTACTTTTGTGCATTTTTAGAAAAAATGAAAAAAAGAAATCTAACTCCTAAAGCAACTGTTAAATTTTAAATGTAGGCCAAAAAATACAAACAGCAAACTACAGCAAAATGCAATAATCAATAGAGTAAACATTTGCTATGTTTTTAATCTAGCTATAATTATAAATTGAAGAAAAATAAATGACTTTAGCATTTTCCACCTGAAAATGTGTGCCTGTGGTGCTATGACAGCTGAATTAATAGCACGTCCTATGTAATTATTTATAAATTAGGCACCACATTTTTAAACCTCTAACAATTAGTGAGGTACAACTTTTATCAACACATAAAATTTACTTTACTTCTACTCAGTGAAGTCCATAGAGTCATATCTAAATAATAGTATAGTCCAAGCAAATGATCTGATAAATACAGAGAGAATATATTCTTCATTCAGAATTCTACTATATATGTTTTATATATGTGTGTTCTATGTATACATATATACGTATTTATATATGTAAACAAAACATCTGAAAAGGGCAAGAACTAGCTAATTAGAGAAGATTAG
>NW_007731378.1:85918-113701 GCF_000696425.1 Galeopterus variegatus | reverse complement strand
TTTTTTTTTTTTGTAGAGAATACATAAATTTTGCTAGAAACTGTGATGGGTTTGAGATGTTATACCTCATGCATAGTTATCTATAGTTAGATAGATGAATAGGTAGATGGATAAATAAATAAATAGATACTATAGAAACATTATATGGGTTAGATAAAAAGAGCTTTATCTATACTCACAAAAAATCAACAGCCATACTAACATTTCAGTGCTGTTCCTCATGGCCAGCAACACCATAGAGTGACATGATGACAGTCAGATGTAGAAATGTCTTATGTAATGGTGGTTTTCACTCAATAGACAAGGAATACAGAGAAAGAAAATGTTTTCAGTGTTTATAAAAGGCAAATAGGCATTGACTTCTATTCTTCTTTAGAGTCTTCTTGGAGATGTAATGGCAAGAAACCTTATTTTGCCCTTTTTTGTATAAATACATCTCTCCACCACACAGTTTCACTTAATATTTGATGTAATTATTCACATGGTTGGTTTAGTTTTACCATTTTATTTTTTATATACTACTTTTGTCCTAGGGATTACAAATTTACATCCTTAACTATTCACGGTTCAATTACACTTAATAAAAAATGTAAAGAGAATATCTATGAAAACATTGACATCTTGCAACTGTATCTTTCATTCTCTATGTTTGAATTCATGAATGTATCACACATATGTTCATTATAAACCCTGCAGATAATGTTATAATTCTTGTTCTGAATTATGATGTTTTCCAAGAAAGTGAGTGAAAATAAGCAAAAAGGAACAAGAGCCTTTTGCATTTACTAGATATTTAACATTTGCAGTGTTCATCTTTCTTCATTGAGTAGTTGAGTGTCAATCTAGGGTGATTTACCTAATAGCTTGAAGAACTTCCTTTGGCTTTCCTTGTAATGCAGGTCTGCCTCAGGCAAATGTTTTAGCTTATCTGAAAATATCTTTATTACTCCTTTGTTCTTGAAATATATCCTTTCTTTGTAGACTTCTAGGTTGACTTTAAAAAAAATGTGCACTTTACAAATGTGTTTCATTCTCTTTGAGATTCCATGGTTTCTGAAAAGAAGTCAACCATTAATTGGATTCTTTCTTCCATGTATGTAACATTGCATTTGTCTATTTCTGCTTTCAAGAGGCAATTGACTTCTAACAGTTTGGGGTGTTCCTCAGCATGTGTTCCTTTGTGTTTATACTCTACTTCATATTTTATTAGCACGGGTCTGCCAATGTCTTTGTTTCATTAAATTTGGAAACTCCCAAGTCATTATTTCTTCATACTTTTTTTCTGCCTTATATTCTTTCTCCTCTCTTTCTGTTATTAAAATTACAAATATGTTGGGCATTTGGATAATATATAACAGTTGCCCGGGTTCAGTTTATTATTTTTTCAATATTTATTATTTCATGGGTGAAGTATTTCTATTGATACATCTTTTTGTGTGTGTGCTTTAAATATGTGCAGTTTATTTTTTGTCAATTATTTCTCAGTGAAGCTACTTAACAAAATGTACTAAGAGAATTCTTTATTAAAAAGAAATCTAAAGAATCCTTTACTAATGCAAACTACCCCTCCACTGTCATCCTGCTAACGAAGTGTGAAATTTGGATACTTTAAGATGCATCTTTCACTTTCTCTCTACTCTGTCGTGTTCATTCAGTTGTTAAGTCCACCCAGTGTTTTGTTTTTTACATACAGAAATTGTGTTTTTCAGTTCTAAAACTTCTATTTTTTCTCCTTTTTCTGCTGAGAAATTACAGTTTTCTGTTAGAAATTTCTGTTACTCTGCCTGAGAATTTTTTGTATTAAAAACATGTTTTTGTATATTTTGTAAAATAAACAAGTAAAAAAATATTGACATACTTTTTTTTTTTTTTCTTTGAGGATAGTTGTAATAGCCACTTTTAAAATCTTGTCAGTTAGTTCCAACACATGGTTCCTTCCAGGGTCAAAACTATGTTTATTTATTTTTCCTCTTGAATGTGTACTGTATTTTCTTGGTCCTTTGTTTGTCAGGTTATTTTGGATTATACTGAGACCATTATAAATGTTAAATGTTAAATTATGAAAATTTTATGTTTTGTTATTTATTTATTTATTTATTTCTGTTTTGCTTCTCTTGTTATGGCAGGTAACTTTTTTTGTTTTGTTTTGTTTCCTGTTGAAATGGAACTGAAAACACTTTTTTCTTAGGTGGCAGCTTCTATGTCGTTTCATACTTTTGTCATCTGAACAATATTGATTCTCTTCTGCACTTTGTAGTTAAGGTATTAGTAGGACATGTGGGTTGATGAAGTTTTGAGATCCCCTCTTTGACTGTTTTTCTCTTACGATTTCTCTCATTTTCCTCAGAAATCCTAACTTCCTGACTTCGCTTTTCAGACTCTTATGTCAAAAATATTGTGGGTTTTTTCATGTGTGCGTCTGTCACAACTATATTCACTGCTCATACTATATTAAGACACAGTCTAAAACAACACGGAAAATAACTTACTTATTTACTCCTCCATCTCCCGTTCTCCAAGCAAGCAAGGAGTCTGTTAACAGTCTGCCTTCTTTTCTCACCTCCAACCTTCAGAGAGTTGGTTTTTAAAATTTTGTTCAAGTTTTATAACGGTTTTCTTCAATGGGTTCCTCTATTTAGTTCTTATGTGCAACCTATAAGAAAAATTTTATTCCCTTCCTGTTTGAGGCAATATGCAAAATAAACCCAGGCTTTCTTCTCATCTAAAGCTCTAAAGTAACTTGTTTCAGAGAATATAAACTTCTAAAACTATGTTTTTGGTTAAAAAGCTTCTGCACAGCAAAGGAAACAAACAATGGCGCAAAGACAACATGCAGACTGTGAGAAAATATTTATGAATGATGCATCTGACAAGGGATTAATATCCAGAATATACAAGGAACTCAGACAATGCAATAGTAAGAAAACAAATAATTTGGTTAAAAATGGGCAAAGGAGCTAAACAGACATATCCCCCCCAAAAGGCATGCATATAGCCAGCAGGTATATGGAAAAATGCTCAGCATCACTAATAGTCAGGGAAATGCAAATCAGAACCACACTGAGATATTGTCTCACCGCAGTTAGTCTGAATGTTATCAAAAAGACAGAAAATAACAAATGCTGACGAGGGTGCGGAGAAAGGAAGAAAGGGAAACACTTCTACACTGTTGGTGGGATTGTAAATTAGTACAGCCACTATAGAAAGGAGCTATGATACGATCCAGCAATCCCACTACTGGTTCTATAGCCAATGGAACCATCTTGTCGAAGAGATACCTGTACTCCCATGTTTAATTATAACTCTATTTACAATAGCCATTAGTACAGCCACTATAGAAAGGAGCTATGATACGATCCAGCAATCCCACTACTGGTTCTATAGCCAATGGAACCATCTTGTCGAAGAGATACCTGTACTCCCATGTTTAATTATAACTCTATTTACAATAGCCAAGACATGGAACCAACTTAAATGTCTATAATTGGACACACACACACACACACACACACACACGTGTGTGTGTATGTATAATGGAATACAACTTTGCCATAAAAAAGAATGAAATTCTTCCATTCACAACAGTATGAATGAGCTTGTAGAAAATTATGTTAAATGAAATAAGCCAGGCACAGAAAGAGAAATAATACATGTTCTCATTCATATGTGGGATCTAGAAAAAATAATAATAAACAAATAAATAATAATAATAATAAACTGAACTTCCAAAGGGAGAAAGGAGAGATTGCTAAAGGCAGGAAAGGGGAAGGGAAAGGGAGGAAAGTGAGAGATTCATTAATGGACACCAAACAGCTAGATAGGAAAAATAATTTCTATTGGTGTACAGTTGAGCTAGGTATCTATAACTAACAATAATTTACTGCATGTTATCAAATGGCTAGAAGAGAGGAGATCAAATGCCCACATCACAAAGAAATGATTGTTTTGCAGTAATTAATATGCTATTTACTCCGACTTGATCATCACACACATTGTATACATGCATTTAAGTATAACAGAAATGTGCATAAGAAATACGTTTCAACTAAAAAAAATGAAACTATGCTTTTGGCATTTATCCTGATTTAAAAAAACAAAACAAACAAAAAACAACTTCACAGCACCCTTGTTACTTATAACTTCCCAAAACACTTTGTACCCTCTTTTGTGAAGAAGTACCCTACAAGAAATTTTCCCTTGAAAACCAGTCTTTCGACTCTTTTTTTCCTTTCATTGCAGCTGCTAAGTTCGATTCTCTTTTCACTCCACTGCCATTGTTCGTTCATTAACCATCATTTAATGACTAGTAACTATGTTTTAGCAAGTGCTTAATTCTGAGATAAAAAGTTGAACAAAAAAGGCTTATACCCTGAATTTGATTATTCAAATCTTGTTTGGCAAACAAATACATAAGCAAATAACTTCTAAAGCAGTTTTTATAAAGCTATTACACAGGTATCAATAAGGTTAGGGAGGTGGAGGAAATTACTACCTCTGCTTTGAGACGAGAGGTAAAGTTATGAGGACAATGATAATAGAATTAGTTCTTAAGAGATGACTAGATGTTTTTCAAATAATATTTGTGGCAAACGACTTTCCAAACAAAAATAACAGTAATAAAATTAATCATTTTTCCATGTGTAATCCATATTTCTCTTTGTGTTTTTAAGCCCAAATGAAAATATATAACATCTTAAAGTTTATATTTTGAAAAATGCCTATCTTGTTTCTAAAATAGATTTATTTTTTATTGAAACAGCTGATTACACATATCTGTGCCATACAGAGTTGAATATCAGCACCTGTGTGCAATATGTGATACTTAAATGCAGATGATTAGCATATTCAACCTTATACATTGTAATCATTTCTTGTGGCCCTTTACCAAAATAAATGTTTTCCATGTGTCTAACATATAAAGTACAAGGAGTAAATGTAGGGTTGTGTCAAGATTTGTGATACTAAGTAGATAAAATTCATCATTCAACCTCAGCTGTGTAGTATGAAGAATCATTGAAGACTTAATTGATTAAAGCTATAACAAAATTTGTATATTAGAAAAGTGGTAAAGATAACTCTAGTCACAGCATGGAGAACAAATTTGGAAAGGGACAATTGTAACAAACAAAATCATCTAACGCTTTACAAGAGTAATTATAGTGTTCTGAACCATGTCAGTGACATTGGGTATTGAAACTTGAGATTGCATTGGGAAAATATGGCAGGTGACATTAACTGGACTTAGCAGCGGATTGTAAGTAAAATGAGCTGTGTGTAAGAAATATTAGTCAAATAAAATTCCAAGATTTTATTTTATAATTAATTTACATAAAAAGAAGGAATAAATTCTCAGGATGGAGAAATAATGAATTGCATTTGGTCATTGTTGAGTTTTATTATGGGTTGTAAATTATGACTCCTCACATCAATTAGAAAAACTAAGTAGACAGTAAAATAATAACCTGCTTTTTCATTTTTGTCTTTGGTAATTTCACCATTATTACTTTCCTGTTTCTACCTTGCCTTAATTTTTCAGATGTTTCTTAACCCATTTGTTTTGTTTTGTTTTCTCTCCAAAGTCATTCAGAAAAATTCCTGACAATATACAGAAAAATGTATCCTATTAATATAATATATCTTTATTAACTCATTATCTTTTTTTCTTGATTCACTGATTATTTCCTCAAAAAGTGCTACTAATTTTCCTGTTTTGCACCTTCATCTTGAAATGACTGCTAAAATGGTTGTCACATTTATTGTGGTTGCTTAAACTATTTCACAGCCACAGTACTCATTATATTTTCTTTCCCAGAGAGCATTACTCACTTTCAAGTTGAAGCTTATATTCTGCAATATCAATACAATGTCTTTTAACCTACATTTCATATGTGAGATAACTGAGTCTCAGCATTTTAACAACTTGTCAAAGGCAGGTATAGAACAACAGGTTTTCTGATGACCACATTAACTTGTTTTCCATTGCATCATGTTTTCTCTAAGGTCAAAGACTTGATTATGCATAACATTTTATTGCATTTTTTTTCTTTTATGCCAGATAGTAATAATCATGAACGTTCCTAAGTATGCAAAATGACAACCTAATCATATGGGTTGAAATTTTCTTCATATTTTTTAAGTAAATAAATCAAATATAATATTATAAACCATCTTTATGATAGATTTTAAAAACTACCTAGGAAGGAGAAATAACATCTAATTTACTGCAATGATAACCTACTTTAAAGATTTCTTGTATCTTATGTCTAAAGAAAGGAAGTGCAATAAATGAAAGTTTTAATCTTGTAATTTTCAACCTGTGACTGTGGCTCAAACTCACATTAAGCATTAACCTACATTGTAAGAGTCTGAGAATGTTTAAAATAAAAACAAATTCAAATTCCTCTGCCATTTTTTTTTTTGGTTTCTGAGTAGGAAACAGATCAATGTGGGACTGAATACTAACACTGTCTTCAAATCCTGAAATGAGTAATTCTCAAAAATAAATAAATAAATATATATTTTAAAAAATTAGACCTTTTTTTTTTTTTTTCAAAAATGCTGGAATGGCCCCATAACGTTAACCAATATTATATACATGTATATGATTCGATGAAGAGCATACATGGTATTGTGAATTCCTGTATGCTTTCATCAAGTTAATGCCCAGTAATTCAACTAAATGAGTACCGTTTAAAAGGACAGATTCCTTTAATAATGTAACACTGCAGTTTCTGGGTAAAATATATGACAGTATTTACTGTCATTTACTCACTTTAGTGGATATTGCTTTATAAATTTTGCAGTAAGACACAAAAGCAAGCTCAATGAAGCAGTTATTTCTCTACCAGTTGAAGATAATAAAATACTTTACAGTAAGTAGTCATTTGTATTAGATTAAAGATGTCCTTTATAAAGTACTCATGCTGTTTATTTTTAGTATTTACTTCAACTCTTATGGTATGAAAATATAATTATTATACCATTTTACTGAAGTGTTCAGCATATTTCTACTCCTTCTAAACTGGTGAAAATGAATTGTGATAGCATGCAATATTAATATAAAATACCAGGAAAATTGCTCACATAATATAACTTTCACATTAGAGGATTTAAAAACCTCAATACTGTTATTGCAAATTTCCTCTTAGTTGTGCATATAAGCAGAAAGATGAGGTGCGTAGTGTTGTATTACTTTTGAAAACGACCCTTCTCTCTAGGGATTATTATGGTAATATTGCTTGGCAAAACATATTTGTAGAATCAAAGAACAAAATACTGATATCATTTAAATGTGAATCTGTTGCCTTATGGCTACTCAAATTTAGGAAAAGGTCAAGATTCCCCCTGTAAATAGTAAAATGAGAGGTTGTTACACATGGCTATACATTTCCCTTTCAATTTTATAGAGTGTATTGAGTACTTAAAAAATTGTACAGCTTTATTGCTGGGAGAATACTGACAGAACTGACTCACATAGTAATGCTTTTGACCAAAGGTAGGATTCAACATAATTTTTTGCAATTTTAAGAGCTTTTCAGAGAGAAAACCTCTAATCATTTTCACAAAGGATCTAATTTACAAGTTTTGCCTTAAGATATTCTAGCTGACCTATTAAGAAAAATTTGGAACCAGATAGTATGGGTCCTTAAGTCTATCTGTAAAATCATAAGCCATAGAGTTCTCTGTAGGGCAGTACTTAACCTAACTGTCTTGAAAGCAGAATTTTAATTTGGGGACAAGAAGTTACTTACTTGAAATGCTTCTTTAACTTCTTTTCTCATGCTATGTTCTACTTTAACTCTTCTGCAAATCTTTATGAAAGAAGCAAACAATATTTTTAAGCTGTTTGCCCTACTGAGAATAATAGGGGACAATGCAACTTACTGGTTTTATTTTACTTCCTCTTATGCCTAGTTTGTTCTTGGAAGCTGGAGGCTAGTGGTACTCATGTTACATGATTGCTAAGACAGGAGAAGTACTAAAACTGTTCTCTTCTGAAAGTCTGACTTCCCTTTGCACATGTGATTACAGAGGCACTGTCAATGGCAGCTCTGAAAGATACCTTTGGTTTTCAGAAGAAAATCTGGCATAAAAAATCAGTGTGAAAAATCTTTGGTCTGTCACATGGACAAATCCTCATTTATAATATCCACATCCACAAAATAGAGATAATAAAATGTATGTGACACAAATATGATGCTTACAAATGCACGCATGTAATTTATGTAAAGCATCAGAAACCTAAAAATATTCCAGAAATGGTACTTTCACTACTGAAAAAGAAAGATACTCAGTATATTTAATTTTCTAATATTCACATAAAAAAATCTAAGTACCCTAAATACATGAATGAAAATACAAGGAAATACCAAATGTCTATGACACTTATGAAACAAAACTAAGCAAACTACATTTCTTTGGATTTCATTTTTGCAGGACGTCTTTATCCTCATGAATACTCCTTTTCTTTATTCTTAAATCTCATGATCAGATACACACACACACAAAGAACAAAAAGAGGAAGCATGGTCTTTGATTCCAGAAAGACTTGAAATAAAATCAGGCTTCATTCTAGAAATTTGGATGGGTAATCTCTTCAAATCCTTTTTTCCCCTTCTTTTTCTGTCTCTAAAGTTATGTTTCAGGGTGACTCAGAGGATTACAAGAAATAGCCTGGGCCAGCCCGGTGGCGCACTGCTACAGTGCGCCGCTTGGGAGTGCGGTGGCGCTCCTGCCGAGGGTTCGGATCCCACGTACAGATCGGTCCCGCTCACTGGCTGAGCGAGGTGCGAGAGCAACACCGAGGGTTGCGATCCCGTTGCCGGTCCCGGTCCGGTACGGGCGCGACACTGAGGGTTGCGATCTGTTGCCGGACACGAAAAAAAGACAAAAAAAAGAAGGGGAAAAAAAAAAAGAAATAGCCTATAGTCCTGACTGGCATATAGTAAGCTTCACCAGATGTAGGGTTAATCTACTTTGCTTCCCCTCAATAGATATTAATATCACCATAGAAGATAAGATTGTCTTTCTTGGACATTGGTTTTATCGTCTTTGCGGCAGGCCATTCCTGTGCTTTAAAGTTTCCCATCCCTTCTGGATCACACTACTCTATGCTATGTACTCTCTTCTCCAAATGATTCCATCCACTATTATAGGCTAACAACCAGTTCTAAGTTGATGGCTCCCAAATCCAGATCTCTAGCCTTGACTGCTTCTATGTACTTTAGTTCTTACCAAAACTATATTCTCTTTATTTTGATTACATTACGCATCATCTTTCCCCATTATGTTGGTCATTTTCCTGATCATTCCCACTACCTTATAAACATTTCCCTGGTGCCTCGGAAGTCCATGTTTACTATTATCTCTTAAACACCCATATTTTTAGTCAATAAGTAGAGTCAATTTTACATGATGAATAAAAACAAATAGTTTTAACACATGCTTTCAACAAAAATGCCTGACACTACACTAAAGAGAGAATATCTCTATATATAGATATCATACCTTATCTTTTCATTAGATTATATTCATACCCCAGTCATGCCATAAGTTAATACTAAGACTAATTAGAAATAATTTATTGAGCACATTCTATACATTAAGCACCATAATCAGAACTTTGTAAGTATTATACATATATTTAGTCATTTAATCTTAAACAATGCCATGTCTCACATACTACTGTTATCAACATTGATGCTGACTGACCCTAAAGTGTATACACCCAGGGGGGAAACAATCTTCTTTGTTTGGGGATTGCAATGGAATGTGTACTTGTGAAACAAGAAACACTGGTAGAGAAAGAGTGGGAAATGTTTGCAATTATTTTCAAAAAGATGAAATTAAGCAGTTCTTGACTTATGTTTCCAGCCTTATTCCATGAAATCCCAATTCTTGTACTAGGCTAATTATCACTAAGTTTTTATGTGCTGTGTATTTTTTACCACTTCTTGTATTTTTATGGGTATTTTATTAGAAATTTGAGAAAAAGCATGTTAATTACTAGAAAGGCATAAATTGAAAATAGAAGTTAAAGAATAACTTAAGATATTTTTAGGGAGTGAATGATTAGAGAATGTATGTACTCAAGTGAGCAGCTCCTGAGCACATTTGCTTCTTCAGGGTCTATTCCGTATTTGCATGTTTCTTAGCACATCTTCTCACTTTGTTCTATTGCTCTGCATTTATAAATGTATAATAAATTGCTCTGGTGATTTGGAATGTTAATACAATTCAGGTTGTGGTTAATGTATCTCAAAGGCCGTAGCTAAAATTAAAAGAAGAACACAATTTGCTTAGGTTATTTTTATTTTCTGCTTAGTCTCACCTTTACTCATTTCTAATTATTAGTTCTCCTGGTTGTTCTATATAGCTAATTTATTTTTGCTTGAAACTACAATAAAACAATAAAACCACTAAAATCAAATTTGAAAAAAAATATATATATATATTTTTACGTTTATTTTTGCTTGAAACTACAATAAAACAATAAAACCACTAAAATCAAATTTGAAAAAAAAAAAAATATATATTTTTACATTGGGCCTATGCCTAATACACTTAAATTATTTAACCCACTACAAACATCATTAGAAGAAACAGCCTCCTAAATCTTTTAAAGAATTTGAAAAATAGGCTTTTGTATAAATTTAAAAGGTGTTTTTGAAGATGTCATATAATCAAACTTGAATTGGGGTAGTTATTTAAGCCTCAGAAAGCCCCCAAATTGTATGTTTTAATAAGTAAAATATTAAATAAATAAAGCAAAGAATAACATACACACAGGAATATGTGTTCTGGAAAAGCAGGTAGTTGAAACTTAATCTGGAGTAAATTGGTATTTGGAAAACAACAAAAGGGATTCGCCATGCTTGTAGTACCCAGTCATAACTTTTCCCTCGCCTTACTGCCATGTTTCTATTTCAGGCAGGTGTCTCAACATAGGGACCTAAACAGGACTGGGCAACATTTATGACTTAAAAGGTTTTTGTTTGTTTGTTTGTTTGTTTGTTTGTTTGTTGGGGGGTCAGTACTGGGATACAAACCTTTGACCTTGGCGTTACAAGGCAGAGCTCTAACCAATTGAGCTAACCAGCCAGCCCAATGACTTAACTGCATGGATTGGTAGACATATTAAGGTGAGAGATTCTTGAATGAAGTATTGATGAGAAAATGTGATGTATTTGTATTGATAAGTAACTTAAATGAGTTGATTTGCAGTCTTACCTCACCAAAGCAAGTAACCACTTTATTTTTGCTTGAAATTGGTACTATTTATAATAGGGAAAAAACATGTTTAGTCCCAGTACTGTTTAACAAAAGGATAGGAAATGGTGTTGGTTTCAGTTTTTACACACTACTGAGTCATCTTTTCTTTTTTTTCTTTTTTTCTTTTTTTCTTTTTCTTTTTCGTGACATATATATATGCATATATATATGTATACTATATATATATGCATATATATATGTATACTATATATATATGCATATATATATGTATACTATATATATATGCATATATATATGTATACTATATATATATGCATATATATATGTATACTATATATATATGCATATATATATGTATACTATATATATATGCATATATATATGTATACTATATATATATGCATATATATATGTATACTATATATATATGCATATATATATGTATACTATATATATATGCATATATATATGTATACTATATATATATGCATATATATATGTATACTATATATATATGCATATATATATGTATACTATATATATATGCATATATATATGTATACTATATATATATGCATATATATATGTATACTATATATATATGCATATATATATGTATACTATATATATATGCATATATATATGTATACTATATATATATGCATATATATATGTATACTATATATATATGCATATATATATGTATACTATATATATATGCATATATATATGTATACTATATATATATGCATATATATATGTATACTATATATATATGCATATATATATGTATACTATATATATATGCATATATATATGTATACTATATATATATGCATATATATATGTATACTATATATATATGCATATATATATGTATACTATATATATATGCATATATATATGTATACTATATATATATGCATATATATATGTATACTATATATATATGCATATATATATGTATACTATATATATATGCATATATATATGTATACTATATATATATGCATATATATATGTATACTATATATATATGCATATATATATGTATACTATATATATATGCATATATATATGTATACTATATATATATGCATATATATATGTATACTATATATATATGCATATATATATGTATACTATATATATATGCATATATATATGTATACTATATATATATGCATATATATATGTATACTATATATATATGCATATATATATGTATACTATATATATATGCATATATATATGTATACTATATATATATGCATATATATATGTATACTATATATATATGCATATATATATGTATACTATATATATATGCATATATATATGTATACTATATATATATGCATATATATATGTATACTATATATATATGCATATATATATGTATACTATATATATATGCATATATATATGTATACTATATATATATGCATATATATATGTATACTATATATATATGCATATATATATGTATACTATATATATATGCATATATATATGTATATATATGTATATAAAACTCACAAATTATTAAATACAATTTAAATATTTTATTTAATCTGTCCAATTTAAACAAAATGAAAAAATAAATTTGCACTTTTTTATTATAACACACATTCACTTATCTAATGAATAACATATGTATTACTTCTCTGGACTATATCAATCTGTATTAAATAGTGACAGTTACATTAATTGCTAAATGCAAAGGTTATCTTACCAGAAGGAACGGTGCTTTGTTAATCAGAATCACACAAACCTTGTACATCTTCAGAAAGCAGCACTGACCGATAACTTAATTGTTTGTGTAAATGCTCTGTGAAGTGTTTGAATAGGTGTATTTTATTTACTTAGAAATTACCAACACAGATGCTCTTACCCATCACACTCCTCCTTTATATTCAACTATGATTTAATAGTTTCTTGTACAAAACAAGTCCAAGCAAATTAAAAAGCAAATAAATAGTTGCAGTTGAGGGTAAATTGCCTTCTCTGCCTTCATGAAGCATGTGTGCACCACTAAGATAAGATGTTGTCAATCTGTTAAAATCTCAGCAAATCCATCCTCCTCCACTGCTAGTAGCAGAAAAGCTTTAACACTTTGGACAGCTAGGGAGGGTCATTTGTCTAAGTTGTGGCAAAACCTAAGGGGCAGAGAGGCCATAGTATTTCTTGCAACACATTAATCTTGACTTTAAAATAATGGAAAATGTTCCAAAACTGTCACAGTTAAACACACTTTGTTTGGGTCTTAATTCAACCTCCTTTTTCCCCTTCATATATTTGAAATAGAATAATACATTATGGTTACAAACATGAATGAAAAGTCAACAGCATTAGGATTATTCAGTTTAGACAATTAGGCTACATAATCTCACTATAAACAGTTGCTGATCTACCTATTTCGAGTGACTTAACACTGTCACTTTCTCACCATTCCCCAACCCCACTAATTTGTAGTTGTTTAGAATTTTGTTTCTATTGCCCAGACTAATAAGGGTATTATGATTAACATATTAATAACAGGAGAAAAACCCCACACATTAACTATGCAGTTCCATTTTAATATTGCCAATGTACTTTCAAGGATAGATGTCTATTATTTCTACTTGAAATGTGCTTAATACTAGTATTACAGACTAATGATTTTTGAAATAAATATTCTGACTCAATTTTTTTTTTGATGTGTGACTGCTGACAGCTTTTAAGCCTTACTTCCTTCTCCCTTACCTCCCCACATCTGAGAAAGCTGATAAGAAAATCTGGACACTCCCTACTTTGGCACAGGCATGAAGTTCTAACCATGGGATCCCCTTGCCAGGCACAGGAACCCTAATTCTGGCCCCACCTCTAACAGCAATAAAGACTCCAAGCCAGTCTCCTTTCATTGCTTGTGGACCAGTTTAGGAGACCTGCCCTCCTCACCCCAGAAAAGTCCCGTTTGGTAAATAATAACCCTTTTCTACCCTCTTGGTTTGTGAGTGGTTTCATTGAAACCTCTATATCTGAACCAAATTTTTTTTTGTGTGGGGGTGTCCATCCTGCATCTGCAAATTGTCTATAATAGCTTTATAATATAAGTATGCATATGGGGTGCTGATGAGATTATAAAGAGTTGATTCTGGAACATGCCTCAAGTTTGTGAATCTGACAGTCTAATGAGACAACAAGTCATCAACAATGTTTTTACAAGCTGTTACTTAAACTGGATTTTGAGAAACAAAATTTTACACTCTTCCTTGTATAAACTAATTTACACTTTTATCTAAAGATCCACTTTACCTCAGGAATCATTCTTCCATTCTTCTCTGTGGCTTCAACCTTTCTATCTTCATTGACAACAAGATCTTTAGCACAGAAATGTGCCCAATTTACTTCTATCTTAGAAATAATGAAGTACAACTTAAGAAGTATCAGTAACAATAATAAACAAAAAATGTTCTCATGGTCTCTTATGTCAATGTTTTGACAAAATTTCTGGTTTCTAGCCAGAATTAGACATGGATCCCAGTAGGCTGCTTGAATTTTCCATCACATCTTATTCTTTGTTGTGTGCAGTTTCCAGATGCCACTTAATAGAAAGGCATGTAGCTGACCGCATCAGCAAGGGAGGAGGGGTGGTATTAAAATACAGATTCCTGAGCTCACTCCTAAAGACAGTCCACAAATAATTATTTTTAAGAAGCACTCCCTCAAGATTCCTATGCAGTGAGCCAAGTATAGAAATACTAGTAGTGGCTGTGTTCCAGAGCTTAGGGATGTTTTAGAGCAGGAAGCTGCCATTTATTGAGCCAAGTTTTCTGTCCTACTGGTGTAGCCCAGCATGTTGACTGATGAAAATGTACTGCCATTCCAAAGAGCCTTGGGGGATGGTGCTCAGGAAGCCCCTGCTAGGAGCTGGATTGGATTTTCTCAACTAATATCTCTCAGTTAACAGGTGGCACCCCGCTGAAAGCTGTTATCCTAAGGCTCTTTTGGATTGTAGTAAGAGTCTGAATTGTGATCTGTCACTCTGGAGGACCCCCATCTGAGGCCATTATCAATGCACCTGGTCTTGGCAATTGATGGAAAAGAGTCAAGAGAAGCTTGACACAATGGAAACTGTCCTCAAATTCTGCTTTATATCCACATTCCTAATTCTAGAATCATCAAAATATAAGTAGATTCATTGTATTATGAACTGTGTGATAAGTCTACTCAACATAGTTCTACTTAAGTGCTTCAGGAGGAAAAATACCCAGTAATTTAGTAGAGTTTTATAAAATAGCACTGGGACTCTAGAAGTATTTTAGATAGCACACTAAGTTTAGAAAAATATTTGAATTTCTAGAATAATGCATATATTTATCTACATAATAAAAATAAAATTAAGACTTAACAAAATACCCCCTTTATTCAACATAAAAATTTCTTACTTTTGTGCATTTTTAGAAAAAATGAAAAAAAGAAATCTAACTCCTAAAGCAACTGTTAAATTTTAAATGTAGGCCAAAAAATACAAACAGCAAACTACAGCAAAATGCAATAATCAATAGAGTAAACATTTGCTATGTTTTTAATCTAGCTATAATTATAAATTGAAGAAAAATAAATGACTTTAGCATTTTCCACCTGAAAATGTGTGCCTGTGGTGCTATGACAGCTGAATTAATAGCACGTCCTATGTAATTATTTATAAATTAGGCACCACATTTTTAAACCTCTAACAATTAGTGAGGTACAACTTTTATCAACACATAAAATTTACTTTACTTCTACTCAGTGAAGTCCATAGAGTCATATCTAAATAATAGTATAGTCCAAGCAAATGATCTTATAAATACAGAGAGAATATATTCTTCATTCAGAATTCTACTATATATGTTTTATATATGTGTGTTCTATGTATACATATATACATTCTACTCAGTGAAGTCCATAGAGTCATATCTAAATAATAGTATAGTCCAAGCAAATGATCTGATAAATACAGAGAGAATATATTCTTCATTCAGAATTCTACTATATATGTTTTATATATGTGTGTTCTATGTATACATATATACATATTTATATATGTAAACAAAACATCTGAAAAGGGCAAGAACTAGCTAATTAGAGAAGATTAGACATTAAAGAAGAAGAATTTTAAAAATGAAATTATGTAAATTTCTTATAAAAGCAGAACAATTACTAACCACATTATAAAAGAGGAGCTCTTTTATAAACATTATAAAAGAAGAATACAGAGAAACTGAGAGTTTTATGATGGGCACTAAGTCTGACTGCTATTTGCCTTAGAGAGAGACATTCTCTTTCCTATACTGGGCAGTAAAGATGTCTGCTCTTTGCTTCCTTCCTCTGAAATGAGACACTATCCCTGTATTTCAAGGCTGTAGGCAAACCTAATTCTAAAATAAGTAACTAATAACATAAGTGCACTGCTAAGGTTGTAAAATTTCCATGGAAATACTGATAGACATAAGATATAAACCAACAAGACTTTCTTAGATTGCAAAGTGACAGTACGTATGGAGAACTCAAGAGTGTTTGCACACTTTAATATAATAATATCACCTTGAGGATAATTGCAGCTGTGTTTTTCAGCCTCAAACAGGAAACCTATATATCTAACAATAAGGTTGAATTATATTATATGTAAATACACCAAATGAAATTTTTTCAGGCAGGCATTGAATACATATTTATTCAGAATTTTAATGAGGTGTGTGACAGAATGTCAAATATCCCCTCAATATTTGTTTCTTCTGTTTTCCAGTCATATGATCTCCCAACTGAAGTCTATATTTCTCAGCCAAAGCTAAACTCTCAGATGTTAAATTTGTGCATGGGCTAAGTTCTCGAATGTTAAATAAGTGAAGAAGATATGTGTGTGCAACTCTCCTCTTAACATGTTTGAAAATGAACTGCTTGCTCAGGACTTCCTCGGTTCCTTCTTCCCATAAGCAGAAACACAGGCATGGCAGACAGTGAGTATTAACCATACAAACAACAGTAACTTAAGTGATGGCAGATTCCCAAATGGAAGCAACTATCTCCTTGAATGACTTTTTGGGAATAGATCTGGTCTGCCAATTAGAACTCCCTATGCTCAAATTATTAGAAGATAAATATATCTTTATCTTATCTAAATCATTACATTTTGAGGTCCAATTTTCACAGCAGATTAACCTTTAGCCTCCCATATAAAGGCAGGAGAGTAAAAGAAAATGTTCAAAGTTATTTCCAGGACAATCTAAAATAAATATATATATGAAAGGAGAAGGGGCAGATTGAGAAAATACATTGTGTTAAGAAAAGTTACACTTGTGAGATAAAATTGTGAATAAATATTATATTGCCCTTTCTTCATTTTTCAAAATATTTTAAACAATATACGAGCAAGGTTCTTAAAATTATAAAACAATAGAATGCAATTTAAAAATTAAAGTTGTTTAAAAATAAATGAAAGTTTTAAAATGTGCTCTCAAAAACTGTTTATTGTAAGTGGTAAAAATGCAACCAACTGTGATTGAAAAGGCATAAAATATATAGAGAGAAATAAACTCTTCATTCAGAACACAAAAGAGAAAGGAGAAATTTATTTTTTACTTTAACTTTTTATAAAAAAATGTTATATTTCAGATATACAATGTGATGTTCTGATATACATTTATACAACAAAATGATTACTACAGTCAAATTAGTTTATATACTCATCTTCTCATATAGTCACCTGGGGGTGTGTGGGGTGATGATAGATTAATTTTAATTGGAAATATTTATACAACAAAATGATTACTACAGTCAAATTAGTTTATATACTCATCTTCTCATATAGTAACCTGGGGGGGTGTGGGGTGATGATAGATTAATTTTAATTGGAAATAAAGTAGTAATTTTACTTGAGCCAAAATAACTAAATAATTCAAGGTATTAAAGGTGAAAAAAGATCAGTTTAATCTTAAGATTGAAATTTGTTTTAGGAATGTCAAATCATATTGTGGGGCTAGCATATCCCATATATATCCAAATATTTTGGACAGGGGTTATAAAAGAATAGTAGACCAGATCTTAGATCACTGAAAATTGTGTAGAGTTAGGAATAATGGAAAGCTTTTGAGAAAATCTGTGACCATGGGTGAAAAATGGGAAATCTGTAAGTCTGGAAACTTATTTATTATTATTATTTTTTTAAGGTTAGCGATAATTTGGGTTGAAACATTTGCAGTGGCGTGGAAGTTGAGCGGTAAGTAATGTCACACTTCAGTAATTTAGATTTATACATGACTACTAGTCTCTTATTTTGGAAAACAAATTTGATTTCCTATGAAATGATAGAGAAAATCTGATATTTCAACTACAGGTGAAATGCTTTAGGTTGTTTTATTTGTAATGGTTGGAAGAATAAAATAAATCACATAGCCTGATTTTTTACTCTTAAGCATTTAATCAGATACTTTCCTAAGTTATCCTCAACTAAAAATTTAACTTTTCAAAAGACAAATTCATTTTATAAAGTTGGGATTTTTTTTTCAGTATGTTACTGAATTACTTTTTTCCATCCTGCCTCTTATTTGATACTGTCACCTAAAACTTGTTTGTAATTGAGATTGAAGACCTGTACTTTAAATGATGTATCATTCCAGATACATGATTATGAATATAAAACTGTTCCAGTGGATGGGCATAGGTATACATGTAGACTTTTTAAAAATTTTTACTTATAGATGGTTTAGCATAATTGTTCCTGCAAAACAATTCCAAGACTATTAGTTAACATTTCAGTTAACATTAATACGGCAAATCCCATTTATTTATTTTTCTTAAATCTAGAATCAGAGTCCATCTGTTTAATTTGGAATTTTGGCACTAACTCTTATTTGTTATTTTGTTTGATATGTTTAATCTGGAATTTTAGTACTAACCATTAATTGCAATTTTATTTGATTAGACACAGCTCTCTGAGATGCTTACTGGAAAACAGCTTTGTAATTGTCCTAGATTTCTCTGTTATTTTAAAATTGGCATTAACTAGTTGGAAATTATGGACCAACAACACAAGCTTCACAAACTTGTTTTAAAAATTACTTAATACATGACCTATAGCAAACATATTTTCAATTTTTTTACATGTAAATTTAATGGAAATGTTAACTTTCATGGCAAAAATAAATATGTGCCTACATATTCTAAATGATTAATTCATTAATATCAGAATTAGAAAATAAAGACAAATCAAAATCTCCTGTCAATATGGACTTCTCCTTGAATCATAAGTCAAATATATGCTGTAGACTGAAGATTCTGAGTCTATGTTACTAGATAGATTTGACCATTAATGTATTATTTATGAATACAATAAGTAAGCCATGAGAATATATGTAAATTAGATACATATAAAAGTATTAGGCAATAAAGCAATACAGTAAAATAAGAGTAAACCAGAATAAACTTTCTTAAAAACTGTAAGTTTTTAAGTGTAAATAAGTAAGTTTTAGTTACCTTTCATAATTTTTACATATATATATTTATTTTAACATTTGCTTATATATATATTTGTAGGGTACAGTGAGTTATTTCAATACATGCATATAGTGCATAATGACTTGATTAGGGTAGACAGCATAGCTTTCCACCTGTTAGTCTACTACTTTCCCTCCCCCTACTCCCCTCCTCTCCTGGCCTATTTTACACTCTACTTCTATGAGAACCACTTTCTTTTTTCTTTTAGATTCCATGTTTGAGTGATATCAATATCATATGGTGTTTGTCTTTCTGTACCTAACCTATTTTACTTAACATGATGGTTTCCAGTTCTATCCATGTTGCTGCAAATAATAGGATCTCATTTTTTTAAATAACTGAATAGCATTCCGTTGTGTATATATGCCACTTTTGATTTTATTATCATGGTAAAAATCAGACTGAAATCTACAGTCTTTCTCTATTTAGAAAAAAAGTTTGGAACATTTTTAAAACACCCTCTTTATATTTAATATTAAATGTAATATAGCATTTTTACTCTATGTTATAATCACTTTATAGTATTTAAATTTATTTCTAATTATTTCTAACAGAAATATTTGAGGTATTTTGAGAAAACTAGAAAAGTCTACTTTGAAAGTACTTCAGAGAGATAATATTTCGACATGTAGTAATATTTATGATGCATATGCCAGATCTCAAGAAATGGACTAATTTATTAATGTAAAGAAAACATGACAAATACAACTGAAGGCAAATGACAAAATAAATTCCTAACGTACATTATGAAGATTAAACATTTTGCACAAACAGACATATATTATTAAAACAGTGTGTAACCAGACAAAAATTACAAAATTATATTTTACTTATTCATTAATTTAACAAATTTTTTTGAATACTGAGTATATGCTACACATTATGCAGACATACAGGACATACTGGTGAACAAGATTAAGAAGTCTTTCGACCTCTGACCTTTCCAGTATTAAGAGTCCAAGTAAGAAGGTAAATATTACACAAATAATCACCCAAGTAAATAAATGAAAAATGGGGGATAAGAATAAAAAATAATAGACATATGTTTCCTTGATACCCCATAATAGAAAAAGTAACCTTAATTAGTTTCTCTGTGAAAGCAAAGATTTAGTCACGAAGCCTCATAATAACTTGGGCATAAAGTCAGAGAATAGGCAGCATAAGGAGACCATTCCAATCAGAGAGCAAGATGTAAAAAGGCTCTCAGGTACTTGGCATGAAGGAGAGAGTAAGATAAAGCCAGTGGCTATTTGAGGTGAGGTGGAGACTATGCCCAGCCTGGGGACCATGTGAAAGGCTGAACACTTGATATGAAGACAGTAGGAAGTCACTAGAGTGTTTTAAGCCAGGGCCAGAGTGAAAAATAAGGGAGAAGATCAGACTTGTGATTTGGAAAATTCTGTCTTCATTGTGCAAAAAGAAATGTCTGAGGACAAGAGAGGATCAGGAAAAACAGGAAGCTAGTAAATTAGCTTAGGTGGGTGATAATGGCAGGTTGATATAAACAGATGAAAAGAAAGGGAGAGAGGTAGGTCAAATCAAGAAATACTTAAGAGGTAAAATAGGATTGGTGATGGACTGGGTAGTATTTGGGAATTAAAAGAAGGAAAGGGATACAGAAAATATTTTTAAGAGGATCAAGTTTGCAAAACCACCAAACAGGGCCGACCCCGTGGCTCTCCCACCATGGGTTCGGATCCTATATAGGGATGGCCGGTTCGCTCACTGGCTGACCCCGGTGCAGGTGACACCAAGCCAAGGGTCGTGATCCCCTTACCGGTCACAAAACAAACAAACAAACAAACAAACAAAAAAACACCAAAACACCAAACAACCAAACCATATGTTTGGCATGAACATATTGAAGCTCAAATATTTTTAAGACAGTCCCTTGTAAAATATAAGTAAAGATTTGCACACAAAGATGTGGAGATCAAATGAGATTAAATTCTGTGAGTTTACTGGTGTATTCTGACCCTCTGGACAGGGAAAGAGATTGCCTAGAGAGACAGTATAGTGGGTGAGTAGAAGAAAAAAAGGGACAAGGAACCAAGAAACCTTTAATTGTAATGGTTATGTACAAAAAGATGAACTACTAAAGAGAACAGAAGTAGTCATCTTAAATATCACAAAAAGTCTAGGAAAGCAATGATATCAATGGAAGAGAGTTTTTCAATGAGAGGGAAGGTCTGTGTTCTATTGACGAAAAATAACTACATTTCTTAAGTTAAGGAAAAAATTAATCTCACTAATAATCACAGAAATGCAAATAAAACCATTAAGATATAGGAGAGGGAAGGTCTGTGTTCTATTGACGAAAAATAACTACATTTCTTAAGTTAAGGAAAAAAATTAATCTCACTAATAATCACAGAAATGCAAATAAAACCATTAAGATATAGCTTCAAATTAAATAATATGTAGAACTTAATAGTAAATGTAATATCACAATCTCCATATTTGCTTCTTACTATTTTTCGAAGCCTAATATTCCTTAAAAATGTAATCCTGAAGATATAATGAGATGTTACATGGACAACCTATAATCAAACATATTTGCCATGTAGTAGTAAAAAAAAAATAAATAAGTATCAGAAGTGTTAAAAGGGTATATTTGGCTTCAGATGGAGATAGAATAGATGCATTTTTCCCTATTACACCTGCCAAGTACAGCTAAATACCCTGAACATTATTTATAAAAACAAACAAGAAATCTAAAAGGTAAAGAGAAGAAGCAAGAGCAATCAGAAACCTTGGGATCTGAGGAATAACATATTGGTGATTTCCCTGGGTTTTCTACCTGCAGTTTTTTTACTGCAGATACCAGGTGCTTAGAGAAGCCATTCACTTTGAAATGCCAAAAGGAGCAGACAAAAATAGCCCAAAACAAAGCCTGCTCTTGATAGCAAGGCTATAACGACAGAAAACTTTTAGAAAATAACTGATGAACTAGCCAAACACCATGAAAAAAAATGCATACCCACCCACACCATGGTCATCGAAGGTGAGTGGTAAACCAGACTCCACCTGTGGAAATGAGGAACTCCTCTCACTCTTAGCCAAAGAGTTGTCAGCAGAGGCCCAGTAGAAAGCCTGGTGTCTCTCTTGCACATAGGAGTGACAAGGAGTGTCAAAGGATACCATGTGGGGAACCTTCAGCCTTGCCTAGAAGTACGGAAGCAGGATCCATTTTTCCTCATTAGCACAGAGTCAGAGGATGCCAGCTAAAACAGAAGATTTTAAAATATCCTGAGTCTCATAACACTATTACCAAAATGTCTAGGATACAACTGAAAATCATGGGAAATGCAATTAATAAATGCTAGCACCAATAATGACAGATGTTGGAATAACCTGAAAATATTTTTAAAACTGTCATTATAAAAATGGTTCAATAAACAAATGCAAATGTGTTTGAAACAAGTTTGAAAAATTGAAAGTTTCAGCAAAGAACAGCAAATACTAACAGAAACAACATGGAATTTAGAACTGAAAAACTTAATAATTAAGCTAAAAACCCAAATGGATGGACTGACCAGGAGAATTCAAAGGACAGAGGAAAGAATCAGTGAAACTGAAAATAGAAATTGACCAATCTGAATAACAGAGGGAAAATAGACTGAAAAAAATATCATGAACTGAACCTCAGGAACCTATGGGACTGTAACCAGGGGTTACAACTTTTGTGTCCCAGAGGAAAAGATAAATGGGTGGTATTAGAAAAAATATTTGAAGAAAAATGACAGGAAATTGCCAAAGTTTGGCAGAAGACATAAACCTACAGATTCATAAAGATTAGTGTACTCTAATTGAATAATTACAAATAAACCTATATGAAGACATGTTATAATCAAAGCCTGGAAAACTAAAGACAAAGAAAAAATCTTGAAAGCAATGAGTAAAAACTGCCTTAAAAGGAGAACTGAGGTTACTAGAAGTGGGAAGGAGGGGAGGAGAGAGGAATTGGTAAAGGGCCATGAATAGTGATGACAGTGTATGCTGTTGAATATAATAATCATTCTGATTTGAGCATCGTATACTGCACGCAAGTATTGATATCCAATTCTGCACCCACAGATATGTACAATCAACTATGTTACAGTTAAAACAAACAAACAAACAAAAAACTGCCTTACCTACATGGGTAAAACAATTTAGTTGACAGATTTCTCATCAGAAGTTCTGGAGGCCAGAATGAAGTGGCATAACATTTTCACATGTTGAAAGAACCTTGGCCGTACAGCAGACTTAATAGTAAATGTAATATCACAATCTCCATATTTGCTTCTTACTATTTTTCGAAGCCTAATATTCCTTAAAAATGTAATCCTGAAGATATAATGAGATGTTACATGGACAACCTATAATCAAACATATTTGCCATGTAGTAGTAAAAAAAAAATAAATAAGTATCAGAAGTGTTAAAAGGGTATATTTGGCTTCAGATGGAGATAGAATAGATGCATTTTTCCCTATTACACCTGCCAAGTACAGCTAAATACCCTGAACATTATTTATAAAAACAAACAAGAAATCTAAAAGGTAAAGAGAAGAAGCAAGAGCAATCAGAAACCTTGGAAAGAGGGCATTTTCAGGTTAAGGAAAACTAAGAGAATTTGAAATTAGCAGATTTGTTCTAAAAAAATATTAAGGAAGTTCTTGAAACAGAAATAAAAGAATAAAACTAGGAATCTTGGAACATGAAGAAGAAAGACAGTACAACAGAAAGAAGAAAAAATGGGTAAATCCAATACACTCCCATGCTCTTTAGTTTCCTAAATTATGTTTGGAGCAAACGATATAACATTATCTAATAGGAATCTCAATGTATGTGCAGAGGAAATGTTTAAGACAATAATATAATAAGTGGAGATCAAGGCACTTAAAGGGAAATGTAGTTTATGTACTTCACTCAAACTGGTAAAATACATCAGTAAATCTTTGTGGTGAGGAATAGTTCTATACTTGACTCGTAGTGGTTACAGGAAACTACACATGATAAATGAAGTAGAACTACACACATACATTATTCTAATACCAATTTTCTGATTTTGTTGCAGTACTGCCCTTGGAGCTAACCACTAGGGAAAATGGGCTGAGGAGTAAATAAGACCACTCTGCACTGTCTTTGCAATGTCCTATTACTTTATAATTATTCAAAATTAAAAAGTTCTTTTTTTTTCTCTTGGATAAAAGACAGAAATAGAGAGTAAAGTAGTGGTTACCCAAGCAGGAAAAGGGAGGAGGATGGGGATGAGGAAATGTTGGTAGACTGGTACAAAGTTACAAAGTTACAGTTAGGAAAAATAAGTTCTAGTGCTCTGTGTTGACTATAGCTGATAATATTGTGTTCTGTGTTTCAAGACAGGCAGAAAAGAGGATCTTGAATGTTATAAACACAAATAAATAATAAATATTTAGGTGATAGATATGCGAACTGTGCTGGTTGGATAACTATTATATATATATAGTATATATATATATTCTATATATATATATAACATATATATATATATATGTATACGTATACTGTACCCCATACACATACACAATGAAAAAAAAATACAAACATAAAAAAAATAAATAAAAAAAAAGTTTAACAAAGGGCATTGGTTAGGGAGCTCATAAGTGATTGAAAGCACTCCACATTGGAGACCAAGCCTGAAATATGTTGAATATTTCAGAATATTTCCAAGATTTACAGTATTTTTTCTGACATCTCATCCAGGATCATTTTAAGTGTCAAAACACCTTAAAAACAAAGCATGTCAATTCTGAGTTCTGAATCTAGCCAAAATATTCTTAATAAATGAAAGAAATAAAGACATTTTCAGATAAAAGAAACTAACAGAAAAATTTGTCAGCAACCCCTTCTGAAAAATATTTGACACCTTCTTATAAAATTAAACATACACCTATCCAGAAATTCCATTCTTATATATTTATACAAGGGCGGGGGGGGGGGTACAGACATTTACAAAAACATGTGTACATAAATGTTCCTGGTAATTTTTTTTAATAATAAACCAAAACAGTGTAATTGTCCATTAATAGGAGCATGGAAGACCATGTGGCAGTAAAAATGAACGACTTACTAAGATGTGCAACAACACAGATGATCCTCAGAAACATTACACTGCTTGAAAGATCTTTTGTACAAAAGAGTATACTATAGTAGTACATGTCTGTAAAATTTTAGGACAAACAAATCTAACATGTGGTTTGGAAGAATTTCAAAACAGCGGTCATCATTGAAGGTATGTAGGGCATTCAAATGCAAAGAGTCAGAGAAAACTTCCTGAAATATCTCTAATGTGCTATATACTTATACGGTTTTATGTTATGTAGATAAATGTATTTATAATCAAATAATATTCCACTTGAAAAAATCAATCAAAATTATTTTATTTAAATGATTAAAAATATTAATTTGGGGGAATTAAAACACACTGTTGGAATTCATGTATAAGTATTTTTTTAGCACCAGGGAATTAAAACAACAGAAAATGATGAAAATCTCAGATCACAACGTAATTTATGGACTTCTTCACTTTCCCAATCTATGGTTGATAAAAATTCCTCCAGAACACAATTTTTCCCCACATCGTCTTCCCCTGTCAGCTCCATTAAATATTTCTCCTTTGCGCTTCAGGAGCATCCTGTGGATTCATCTACCACAGTATTTCCTTTCCATATATCTGTCTCAATTACTGCACTGCAGACTCCTTCAGGCCAGAGAATGCGCCTCACTTATCTTAATCCTTATTGCTAGTGCCTAGCATGGAACCTACCTATAACAAGCAGTCAGTGAAGGATGAGCAAAGTAATTCACAAATACTAAAGATTAAGTAGAAAATTCTTCTCAGTCTTTTTTTCTATTATTGAACAATAGTAAGTTCCTCAGTATGGGGGGAAAGTGGGGTTCACAAGTTCAAATGTCCATATGTCCCAGTTAATATAAGGGCTAAAGCAAATAATATTTGATATGTAACAAATTGGAAAGTTTGTGTCCTGTCTAAGGGAAGTAATATGCCCCTCAATGTCTGCTAAATTTTCATCACGGGAATACAAACTGAGCACTTCAGAGCTTCAGATTATCAAGAGAAGAGTGATACTCAACTTTTTACTTATATTGGCTCCAGCATTACATATTGGCTTAATATCTAGGTCATATATATATTACAACCCTACTCTAGATTATGGTCGGAGAGACACCAGTATGTGATCTCTGCTATAGAATTTTTTGGTCTCAAGTAAACAGTTGTGGGAAAAAAAATACGTTAGAAGATGTTCATATTGTGTGTATAATAAGCTCACTTGAGCAATATTTGTTTTGAGTATTCAACTTAGAACATTTGAAAAATGTTACATTACCTCTGGATAGAAAATATATATATTTTAAATTGTATTTTATTTTGTCAATATACAATGTGGTTGGTTATTGTGTCCCATTACAGAACCCCCCTACTCCCTCTACCCCCGCCTTCCCAACAACCTCATATCTGTTCTCTTGTCGTATCAATATCAAGGAATTGTAATTGCTGTGTCTTCTTCAGTTTGTGTATTTATTTACTTTTAGCTCCCACAAATAAGTGAGAACATGTGATATTTCTCTTTCTGTGCCTGACTCGTTTCACTTAATGTAATTCTCTCTATGTCCATCCATGTTTTTACAAATGGCAGTATTTCATTCTTTTTTATACCAGAGTAGTATTCCATTGTGTAGATGTTCCATATTTTCCCTATCCACTCATCTGATGATGGACATTTGGGCTGGTTCCAACTCTTAGCTATTGTAAAGAGTGCTGCAATGAACATTGGAGAACAGGTATACATTTGACTTGATGATTTCCTTTCCTCTGGGTATACCTTTGACTTGATGATTTCCTTTCCTCTGGGTATACCTTTGACTTGTTGATTTCCTTTCCTTTCCTTTCCTCCCAACTTTTCCATCAGTGGGATAGGTGGGGCATATGGGAGATCTATCTGCAATTGTTCGAGGAAGCTCCATACCATTTTCCATAGAGGCTG
>NW_007731378.1:82924-85323 GCF_000696425.1 Galeopterus variegatus | reverse complement strand
GATGATTTCCTTTCCTCTGGGTATACCTTTGACTTGTTGATTTCCTTTCCTTTCCTTTCCTTTCCTTTCCTCCCACCTTTTCCATCAGTGGGATAGGTGGGTCATATGGGAGATCTATCTGCAATTGTTCGAGGAAGCTCCATACCATTTTCCATAGAGGCTGCACCATTTTGCAGTCCCAACAATAGTGTATGAGAGGTCCTTTGTCTCCGCAACCTTGCTAGCATTTATCATTCAGTCTTTTGGATGTTAGACATGCTGACTGGGGTGAGATGGTATCTCAGTGTGCTTTTGATTTGCATTTCCTGAACACTGAGTGATGTCAATCATTTTTTCATGTGTCTGTTGGCCATTCATATATCTTCCTTAGAGAAATGCCTATTTAGCATTATTGCCCATTTTTTAATTGGGTTACTTGTTTTCTTGTCATTTTTCTCAGAAATGGAAAATAAACTATCCAGACATTTATATGAAACAACAAAAGACCATGCATAGCCAAAACAATTCTGAGCAAATAAATAAATAAATAAATAAATAAANCCTCCAATATTATAATAGATGTCAGAAAAACATTAGCAATTTATAACCAACATGACTGGAATTCATCTATTCCAAAAAAAGAATATATTGAATTCACATATTACTAGGCTTAAAAAATGTTTTATTTTTGGTTTTTCATTAAAGTGTGATTTGATTTACATTTATTTACCATATTTCTGTCTCTTTATATCCTAGAATTATAATAAGTTTAAATTCAAGTTCAACTTTTTCTGACTTTTCATATCTTAAATGTCAATAGGAAGAAAGGTTTGACTACATTGTACTAGGTTCCTTATTTTTAGGACTATACTTAAAACAGATAAACTCCTATTTTAATTAAATATATAACACAAGTTCTCACTTGAAAAAGAAATACTTTCTGAAATTTATTTTAAAGATAAAGCTCTCTAAGCAATGTTTGGATTATTACTAGAAAAAGCACATTTTTTCAAAGCAAAAGTGCAGAATCATCTATTAGGAAAGAAAATAACTAACATGAAAAAAACAAAAATAATAATGGTCCATAGAATATCGATTCTCTGTGTTTAGGAATAATAAAATTTCTAGAGCATTGCAAAAGGGAAAATGAGAAATAAGTGAAAACAGATAAAAATAAATCATGTAAATATAGTCATCATGGTTTTCCATTCTTCCCCCAAATAACAATCAATGTGAATCGAGTGCTTGCTACACATCAACTATAATGCTAAATGCTTGTTATACACTTTCTTCAATTAATCCTTGCTATGAAACTATCAGACAGTGAAACCTCTCTAATTATCCTAATCTTTTCTTTGTGTGTAAATTATTGTATTTTGCTAGGAATTCTCTATTTCTTTTAGGTAATCAAATGTGCTGCAGNACAAATGGGATTATATCAAACTAAAAAGCTTCTTCACAGCAAAAGAAACAATTAATAGAGTTAAAAGACAACCAACAGAGTGGAAGAAAATATTTGTAAAATATACATCTGATGAAGGATTAATATCCAGAATATACAAGGAACTGGATAGAAAATATTTGAACAGTGACATCCAGAGTTTGCTTAAACTAGTAATCAATTATAAATATGTAATATGTTGGTTCTTGATTGAAAAAATCCAATAGCATTTACAGGATGCATCCTTGCTTAAAAATGTAATATGGAAATATAAAGCAAACTCTTTTATGTATTTTATTTTTTTCTCTCTGTCACCATATTCATAATTCATTGATTTAAGATCGAACAGTACATGCTCTATATTAGATTGAAAGAAATAAAAATAAATAAATTCAAATATATCTACTCATAATCACAGAACAGAGATCTTTAACCATAATTTTACTTACCTTTTGAAGCACACACACTTCCACCCATGTGTGTGTACACACACACACACACACACACACTGTTTTATCTTAGTAATTTTGAATTACCTCTGTTATGATCGCATGGAAGACAAAAATAACAACCCATAAGAAAATTTTTCAAAGATTTTTTTTTCACTTAATATCTATTCTTGCAATGTTACTTTCAATTTAACTATTTTAGGCATTAGTATTTCGAAAACTAAAATACAAAATAAAAGAAGGAACACATTATTATAATTTTTTTCAGTATCAGTTATAAATACATGTTATTTTTTCTTTATGCCACTGCTGTATGAGAAATTATAATATGTAGGCAACAAAACATATTCCCTTTTTTCTGTGAACTAGTGGAATTATAAATTAAAATTTAATAATATAGTTAGATCAAGTGTTTTATTGAAAGCCTGTAACATTAGACATTTGTAGCTGAAAGACAATAAGTCATAGTTGGTTACAGTGAATGATGCATTGTCATATTTTAGTCCAGATCTGTAAGACAGCATAGGAGG
>NW_007731378.1:67976-81463 GCF_000696425.1 Galeopterus variegatus | reverse complement strand
GTAAATTATTGTATTTTGCTAGGAATTCTCTATTTCTTTTAGGTAATCAAATGTGCTGCAGGCACTATTTCTTATTCTCTTCTGTTTCTGCCTATCAGTCTATTTACATATTTTTACACATGTCAAATTTTACATTGCCTTTTTTGTACTTTATTTCACACCATATTTATTTATTTATTTTTATTTTTAAAAAATATTTAATTTATGCATCCTTATGGGATACAGACTTGACTATCAGTATTTGTGTACAATATGTAATGATCAAATCAATATTATTAGCATGTTCATCATTACAAATCATAATTAATTTTTGTTTCCCTTACCCAGTAACTCCCTATCCAACCTCCCCCTCCCTCTTTCCCACATCTAATAACTATTGATCTTATTGATCTGTTCTCTCCTTCTGAAAGTTCAACATTTTATTATGCGCTCTCTCTCTCTCTTTCTTTCCTCCCACTTATGAGTAAGGACATGCAGTATTTCTCTTCCTGTGCCTGGCTTATTTCATTTGACATATTTTTCTTCGAAGCTTATCCATGTTGCTGTGAATGGAAGAATTTCAATCTTTTTTATGGCTGAGTAGTATCTCATTATATATTTTAGTATATATACCACATTGCTTATCCAGTCATCTGTTGATGGATATTTTGGTTGGATCCATATCTTGTCTATTGTAAATAGGGCATTGATGAACATGGGAGTGCAGGTATCCCTTCGACATGATGATTTACAGAATATACAAAGAACTCAAACAACTTCACAGTAAAAACACCAAATAATCCAATTAAAACATGGGAAAATAAGCTGAATAGACATTTTTCAAAGGAAGACATGCAAATGACCATCAGTTACATGAAAAAAAAATGCTCAATGTCTCTAATCATCAGGGAAATGCAAATCACAATTACACTGAGATATCATTTCATCCCAGCTAGACTGGCTATTATCAAAAAGAATGAGAATAACAAATGCTGACAAGGATGTTGAGAAAAGCAAACTCTTCTACACTGTTGGTGGGACTTTAATACTGCTACTACAGAAAACAATATGGAGTTTTCTCAAACAACTACGGATAGAACTACCATACTATCCATCAATTCCATTTCTGGATATATACACAAAGAAATGTCTGCCTTGTATATTAATCAGATTCCCAAGAGGTTTGTCTGAATTGTAGGTCTCTTAAAGAAAACAGGTCCTGTAAATATTTATCCTTTCTACAATTTTAAGAGTTCTATTTATCAACCTAAATTTTATTTTTATTAATTCTCTAATATAAATGTCACTTTATATTTTTATTTTTTCAAATTAAGTATTGAGGTCTCTTTTCTCTGTGTCCTAAAAACAGTGATGACATTGAAGACTACCAAATTTCATGTGAATCACTTTCATTGTGTCCCATAATGTTTAGAATAGAATATTCTACCTTTTGTTACTTCCCATATATTTGTAATTTTCTTTTAGATTTATACATTGTTGTAAGGGTTACTTAACAGTGTGTTTCTTACCTTTCAAATTGCAGTTAAATATTTGGTGACAAATTGGTTATTTATTCCTATTTTTACTAGCTATGGCTAAAGAAAGTGATATGAATACATGTATTTATTTTAATCTTTAGTGATTTTCTTCATAGTCAAGCATATGATGAATGTCTTTAAAAACTATCTGAATTCAAAATATTTATGGTATTCTCCATTGGAGGGATATATGTTAAACATATACACATGCATTTTCTATGTATATAAATATTAACATAAATATAATAAATAAAAACATATTTTATTTATTACATACTTTACCAGAATATTTAGTTATAATGTTAGAATTTTTAATGAAAATTTTACTTTATCAATTTATTTTTGCATCTCTAAAACTTTAGTTACTTTCAGGCAGCAATTTGGAACATACAGGTTTATTGTAACTATTGTTACTATTGTTATTTTTCAATTTTGTTATTTCATATTTTAAAATATTTTTATTCATCTTTAGCAATTCTATCCTTTTGCTTTTTTGGGTACTTTACTGTTCCTTTTTTAATTTGTTTAACTAAATGATAAATTCATTTATTTCCATAATATCAGTTCCACATAATAATAATTTAAGATGTAATAATAGCCTTGCAATTACAAAAAACTGAATTTTGCTAACCATTGGTGAGTTTTGAAGAGTATCCTGAGCCTCAAATGAGACTGCATTCACAACTGACACCTGGATTGCAGCCTTGTGAGACCCTAAGTAGAGGGATACAGTGAATTTATGCCAAAACTTCCAAATCATGGAAATAGTAATATAATGTTTGTGTTGTGTCGTTTTAAGCTTCTAACATTGTGGCAGTTTGTTACACAGGAACGGAACATTAATACAACTTCTATGGTGTAATGTGTATAATTCTTATGTGATGTGGGTTCAGTAATTTAAAATTAATGGTATTATTTTCCTCATAGAAGCTTAGTAACAACCTCTAAATATTATTGGCTGGGCTGTATATATTCTATTTATATAATTTAGAGATAACTTCAGCTGGAAGTAACAGAAAATTCAATATCGACTAACATAAATAAAAGAAACATATCACTTCTCTTAAACTTCAGTTCAAAGATAAATTATCTCAGGGTTGAAGGATCCAGTAGCATAACAGCATCATCAAGTAACAATGTTCTGTTTATATCTTTGTTTGACAATCTTCTCTTCCTATGCTACTGGCTAAAAATGAATCTTCAGTGCCATGTATTGTTCCATTTTCATTCAATAAGTAGATATTTAGTGATTGTCTGAAATATACCTGGCAATAAAGGAGGCAAGACACAGATGCTAGTGTATTTTGTCACCACCTTGGAGAAACTCATGTGCTAGACAATAGTAGATTTAAAACAATCTGAACAAAACAGAATATTGACCCAATAGACTGAAATTTAGCAAAGATGAATAATAAGTTTAACTTTCACATATTAAAATACTAAATATATAAAATGGAAAATATCTAGATTGGTAACAGTTTTTGCCAAATAAAAAGAAAGTTTTTGTTGACAGCAAATACAATATGAGATGAAATGTAGCACGGCTGCTCAAAAGCATGTATATTATCATGCTGCGTTAATGAAAAAGTGATTGTGTCAACTGAATTTTGTGCTCCAAATGTCATGTGGAATAAATGTAGTTTCTAGTGGCTATTTACAAGATTACACGGAATTGTGTGAATCTAGATGGAATTCAGGGAAAGGTGGTGACACTGAATAGGAATCTAAAAATAGTGTCACATAACATAGGAATAAGAAATCTGAGGAAGTTATATATATATAAAAATGAGAAGATACAAATGAATGTGTATTAGCCATTAGTACTTTCTTAAGTATACAATCTGCCCCGAAAAAGCCATGAGCTCCATATTACAAAAAAAAAATGTTTAAGAAATTGCCGATGATTATTTCCTCAGGATCTCATAAAAATGATTCCTTCTTTGAAGAGGAAATTTCCTTTAACTTTTATAGTTATATAATTCTCCAACATTTCTGAAAAAAGCAAAATTTCTTAGTAAAAATATTTGTGCTTATTTAGAGACAAAAGTCACAATATTAACATTTATTTTGCTTTTTCATAACTTTCATTTGTTAACAGGTAATGTCAAACTGAAAAACAAAATAATGCAAAGCAAATAAAACAAAAACTATACCTAATATTGTTAAAACTAAACTTTAAAATACAACTAATATTTTTAAAACTATAACTGATATTTAATGGTCTTTTCATTTTATTTTACTGATGCCCATCCCCTTCATTTTTTTCTATATTTAATTATCTTTCATTGCTAATTATATCAGAGAAAATTGAAAGTACCAACAGTGAATAGCATTACTTCACTGAAAAATTAGTGTTCAAGATTAATAACTTTATACTCATATGGAAGTGGAATAAATATAAAAACTATTTTCAAATCACCTGTTGCACTATCTAATCAATTACATATCCGTATTAAGAGAACTGTAAAGTTGTAGACTCTTCGTAGGTTCTCTAAGTAGAGTTATTACTGCTCCATAATTGCTGTTTTTCCCACATTAGAGATAATTATGGGGATCATTCTTAAGCAATTCTAAATCATACTGATGGTAAATCAGTCAATTAGCAAAACTAATATTTAATGTAGCTTCTGATAATTTTGAGAGGTTGAAGTTATACAATTTAACTGAATTATATGTAATATTCATACAAAATTGTGTATGAGTGCCTTTTGTCTTTTTGTTTTGTTTAACTAATTCATATGAAACTATATAAATGGTATATAAGTGATATATAAGTGGTGGGAAGTCCTTAAGGTAGTCCCTATTATCCTTGCCTCCTGGTGTTCACAGCCTTGTGTAATTCCTTCACCTTGAGTGTGGACAGAACCTTTTACTGGCTTCTAACCAATAAACATGGCAAAGATGACAAGGTATATGCGACCACATGTATATTATGTTACAAAGATTGTAAGATTCAACTTGCTAAACGACTCTTCTCTGCCCGCTTTGAAGAAACAAGCTGTCATGTTGTGAGCCACTGTATGGCGAGGGCCATGCAGCAAGGACCTGAGGGCGGACTTCAGCCAACAGCCAGCAAACAATCAATGTCCTCAGTTTGGCATCCTGCAAAGAACTGTATGCTGCCAATAACCTGAGGGAGCTTCTTCCGTAAATGATCTTACAGTCCCAGTCAAAGTTTTGAACCAAGTAAGACCTTCAACAGAAGACTCACTTGAGCTGTGCCTGGATTTCTTATCCACAGAAACTTTAAGATAATAAATGTGCGTTGTTTTAAACCACTAATTGTGTGGTAATATTGTTATGCAGCAATAGATGAATATAATGCCTGTTGTAAAACATTATATGAGGTTGTTGGCTAAATATTTTACCTGGGTACTTAATTTTTAACTGTTACTACTCTGGCAGCCAGAAGATAGCCAAGTTTCTGTCTTACTTTATTGTACAGAAATATACTTTTTTTGTAAAATCTATGCTCAGTGTTGCTATATTTTCTATCAACAGTATCATTTTGATTTCTAATATTAGCCTTCTGTATTCACTCGCTAAATGTACACTACAAAATGACAAGGGTGATCATCATTGACATTTTTGTATAAAATCCAATAAACAGATTGAGAAGTATATCTCAATTTTTTTTAAGCACAGTGTATTTATATTTTTTTAAGCATGGTGTATGCAAACAATTCTTTACAGTTTTAATGACATGACCTGTTGTACTCTCTGGCTTTTAAATATCATTATTAAATAGATGGAAATATTATGACCTTCTCTTCATTTCACAAATGATTTTTATATTATTACAAGACACATTATTATCATTTGATATCATTCATATAAGTACTACCATTAATTTTGCAATGACCTCATCAAAATAATTGCATAAACAGATTTATTAATATTAACTACACTTTGTGCCTCTCATCTGGTTTCCATTATAGATGGCCTTAGGATGCATCTGTTTATTTGTGTGTCTTAAATTATTTGCAATATTATAAACTCATAGAAACTGGGCTTAGGTCTTAAGTATTTCTTTCAAACCTCATAGTGTCAACTCAAGTAGAGATATCACTTCTAAATAGTTTACTTATATGATAATATGATTAATCATTCAATAATTTATTATTTTCAGGAATCCTAAAGACATTTTATTTTAAAAAATGAAATGAGAAATTATGTAAACAAAGGTGAAAGGGAGAAAAAACACTTTAAAATGATTGATAAATATAGAAAATTTAAAAAGAAGAAATGAGCAAAGGAAAGGCAAGAGGAAGAAAGAAGAGAGAAAGAAAAAAGGAAATGTTATACAAAAATGTTGTAAGAAAAGGTAAGAAAATGTGTCTTAATAGTTTTATCTTCTACAGTGAAATGACTGGTTTATTATAGCTATTACCAAAGTATATCATCTGTGAAGAAATTGCTTTATTGAATAACCACAATGACAGATTATAAAGAAAGTGATTTTATAGTGATGTGATTAATAATTTTAAGGATAGTGCTATGGCCTCTGTTGTTGGATAATTATTAATATCTGTCTTCTAAACTGTGATAGTTATATCAGCAAAGGATGCATGAGGAGAGTAGGAGGACTTTTAATATTTAGGCTAATCTTTGAGTAGTCCCTTGACTAAGTACTACTTAATTACATCCATTAAGCATACCCACTCCTTGATAACTTGAGCAGATTATTTTATCCAACTGAAATATTTAAAAAAATGGGCATCAGAGTTTTAGATTTTCAGTCATGAAATATAATTCTACTGAGCAGTAAAATAGCAATTTTCAAGGTGATTTCATTTCATATTTAAAAGAGACAAGGCACCCAACCAAAATTAATAGTTCACAAGGAATTAAGCCAGTCACATTACCAAAAAAGTGCAATATCAGTTTGTTCTATCAATTTCAGACAGAAAAAATGAAGGTGCCACAAGTCAATCAACAAATGGATTTATAAATCAAAATAAGCTCATATAATATGTCTTGAAATGTAGACAGTAGAACACGGGTATGCTAGATTTCCTAAGTATATAAGTTATCACACACAATCGAATGGACTGAGACGTCTAAAATCACTTTGCATCTTCAGAATTACAGAAAGGTAACATATCTTTATAGAGAAAAGGTGGTTTTTGTTTCAGGCCACATTCTATCAGTGTTTCCACTGACAGTTCAGTATTGCCTGCATTTTATCTAGATTAAGCTTTAACATAACTCTTTTATCAAAGCTTCTACCCTGACATGTAAGCGACTGATTCTTACGGAATTAGATGAAAAGAAGACAAAGAAAGGGCTGTCATGCCCACACCAACAGCTCTGCCAACGTGCATCATTATTTCCTATAAGGCTTTCAAATTCGACATTAAACAGGTGGTTTTACCAAATGCAATAATGAAGCAACTGCTATTACTGAGCATGACAAATGGATTAGTAGAATTTTCTGCTGAATTATTTCTTTCCTAAGAGGGAGTTTGGAGATTGAATGGTTCTTAAAAACATTTGCTAAAATGCATGGATTAATTTTGTAGGCACTATCATGTGTGTCATTAACTCTATAAAATGATATTTTGACGTTAATTGACATTCCTAGTTTTTAAAACATTTTTACAATAATTGTCCTCAAATATTTAGTGGCAAGATTCAAGATTCATTTATTCAGTTATTCATTCAACAGAAAGTTATTAGTCTAGTATTTGACAGGCACTGCACTGTAGATAAAAATTAAGCAAGAATTTATGAAATAGGAGAGATAGACAAGGAAACAAACAAAGTAAAATGAAATACACCTTAAAGTTTAAAACTAACTTTCCCCCTTATCTGGTAGTCAAGGAAGGTAGGACCTAAACCAAGTCTTCAATAATTACCAGAATGGCTACTTTAACAGAGAAGGTGTTTGAGCAAAGTGATGTTCTGTTCTACAGCATTAAAGTTTGGGAACTACATTGCGTTCCGAGAAGTGCAAGTACTTAAGTAGTCGTAGAGCTTTTGCCTGAATATAGATAGATGCAGGAGAATTGGTATTTATTAACGCCTCTTTAAAAGTTTGATAGAATTCAGCTGTAAAGCCATCTGGACCTGGACTTTTCTTTGTTGGAAGATTGCTGATTACAGATTCAATCTCATTGCTTGTTATTGGTCTGTTCAGGTTTTCTCTCTCTTCTTGGTTCAGTCTGGGTAGTTTGCATGTGTCCTGAAACTTATCCATATCTTCCAGATTTCCATATTTGTTGTCATACAGTTGTTTTTAATAATTTCTAATGATTCTTCATACTTCTGTGGTATCAGTAGTAATGTCTCCCTTTCATTTCTGATTTTTGTTGTTTGGGTCTTCTCTCTTCTTTCTTTTGTTAACCTAGCTAATGGTTTGCCCATTTTATTTATCTTCTTGAAAAACCAACTTTTTTGTTTCATTGATCTTTTCTATTGTTTTTTGGGCCTCTATTTCGTTTAGTTCTGCTTGATCTTAATTATTTCTTTCCTTCTTTCTATCTTTAGATTTAGATTGTTGTTTTTCAAGTTCTTTGAGGTGTAGTGTTAGGTTATTTATTTGAAGTCTTTCTGTTCTTTTGATGTAAGCATTCGTTGTAATAAATTTGCCTCAGTACTGCTTTTGCAGTATCCCACAGGTTTTGGTATTATGTACCTTTATTTTCATTAGTTTCAAGAAATTTTTTGATTTCCTGTTTAGTTTCTTCTTGGACCCATAGGTCATTCAGGAGCCTATTGTTTAGTTTCCATTAATTTGTATAGTTTCTAGAGTTTCAACTTAACATTAATTTCCAGTTTTAGTCCATTGCAATCTGAAAAGATATGTGGAATGATTTCATTTTTTTAAAATTTGCTGAAACTAGATTTGTGACCTAATATGTGGTCTATCCTGGCAAATTTTTCATGAGCTGATGAGAAGAGAGTATATTCTTTAGTTGTTGGGTGAAATGCTCTCTATATATCTGCTAGGTCCAGTTGGTCTAAGATAGTAGAAAACGGCACTAGAAAGTTTCCAGATCATGAAAATCCTTGTATAAAATTCCAAGACATTTCATAGATAGTGAGAAATCATTAATAATTTTTAGTAGGAAAGTAACAAGGAAGATTTGCATTTTACAAAAATCAATGCAGCTTCAGTCTGCAGATTATTAATTATTCTAAATTTTACTTTCTTTTCAAGTGGGATTGACCCAAACTAAAGGCAGTGGCAGAGGCAACTGCTAGGTGAGGGAAGAGAGATATTAGAGATAATCAAGAGGTATAATTAACAGGACCTAGTGCCTAATTTGACTGCATAAGACGAGGAAGGGTAAAAAATGATGATAATTAATAATAAGACTGCTTCAGAGACTAACCTTCTGTTGGGATTGTAGTGTATCCCAGAACAATTAAATCCTAAAAGATTGGGGAGTACTTCTCATTCAATTCCTATGCGCCATGACTGGGACTGGTCCATTTGTCTAAATCTGGGTTCATCTAACCATAACACATACTCTTGTAATCCTAGGTCTGTGCCCCAGATGTATGACTATAAGACATATATCCTCTCTTATATCCTTCTTTTCAAGATGCACTTCTTTTCAGTTTTGTCTTTCTTCTGTTGCTTTCATTCCCCAAATTTTCCTCTGGGCTCTCTGAAAACCTAATCCCATGTGAACAAACTTAACTATATCATCATTGCTGAATATTTCTTCAGTTGAATATTGGCTATCCTTAAGTACAAGTTATACTTTTGCTACCCCCTTAATTTGATAATTTATTTTCCCACATTCCTCAGTCATTAAGATGGCATTCTGGGGCCGGCCCGGTGGCGCACTGCTACAGTGCGCCACTTGGGAGCGCAGCGGCACTCCCGCCGAGGGTTCGGATCCCACATACAGACCGGTTCCCGCTCACTGGCTGAGCGAGGTGCGGGCGCGACACCGAGGGTTGCGATCCCGTTGCCGGTCCCGGTCCGGTATGGGCGCGACACTGAGGGTTGTGATCCGTTGCCGGACACGAAAAAAGACAAAAAGGAAAAAAAAAAGGTGGCATTCTACATACTTTATTGGGCATTATTCACACCATTTTCCTGATATTTAAAATGCCATAGCTCTTTGGGACTTAATCTCACACGTATTTTTCTTCCTCTCTACATTGTTATTATCTACCTCTTCAGCAATCATTTCTTGGCCACGAAATCTTTGCCTCTGCCACCCAGTCCCTCATCACAAATAATTTAAAAATCTACTTGGATTATCTCTCTGACAAATTGGCTTTCTAGTCCCTTAACTACAATTTCATGACTTTTTAAAATCTATTATATTCTATTTTAGCCATTCAATTTAAGACAAAAATATGGAACTTATTTTCCTCTAGAACTGTTTTACCCCTAATAACAAATTTCTACATCTGGTATTTGACTAAATTCTCTTTTTTTCTAACATTCTTACTCAGTTACTCTTACTTGTAAATGCTTTGACATCATTGACACCTGCAGAATACCATTTACAAAATTTTTCTCTATCAAAATTTTTCTTCTGTTCTATTAAAATATTTTATATCATGGGTTAAAATGATCTCAAAAAGTGCTCAGCCAACTAATAGGCTTCTGTTATTTTATAATCTGCACCCAGTATTGGAATAATTTTAATAATTAGAATCATAAATCTTTTTTTTTTTTTTAAATTTTTATTTTGTCAATATACACTGTATATGATTATTATGGCCCATCACCGACACCTCCCTCCCTCCTCCCTCTCTCCCCTCCCCCCCAAGAATGTCTTTTCCGTTTGCTTGTTGCTATTTGCTGAAGGGTTTCTCCTATGTTTTCTTTAATAAGTTTTATTGTTTCGGGGTGCTATTTGCTGAAGGGTTTCTCCTATGTTTTCTTTAATAAGTTTTATTGTTTCGGGGTGCTATTTGCTGAAGGGTTTCTCCTATGTTTTCTTTAATAAGTTTTATTGTTTCGGGGTGCTATTTGCTGAAGGGTTTCTCCTATGTTTTCTTTAATAAGTTTTATTGTTTCGGGGTGCTATTTGCTGAAGGGTTTCTCCTATGTTTTCTTTAATAAGTTTTATTGTTTCGGGGTGCTATTTGCTGAAGGGTTTCTCCTATGTTTTCTTTAATAAGTTTTATTGTTTCGGGGTGCTATTTGCTGAAGGGTTTCTCCTATGTTTTCTTTAATAAGTTTTATTGTTTCGGGGTGCTATTTGCTGAAGGGTTTCTCCTATGTTTTCTTTAATAAGTTTTATTGTTTCGGGGTGCTATTTGCTGAAGGGTTTCTCCTATGTTTTCTTTAATAAGTTTTATTGTTTCGGGGTGCTATTTGCTGAAGGGTTTCTCCTATGTTTTCTTTAATAAGTTTTATTGTTTCGGGGTGCTATTTGCTGAAGGGTTTCTCCTATGTTTTCTTTAATAAGTTTTATTGTTTCGGGGTGCTATTTGCTGAAGGGTTTCTCCTATGTTTTCTTTAATAAGTTTTATTGTTTCGGGGTGCTATTTGCTGAAGGGTTTCTCCTATGTTTTCTTTAATAAGTTTTATTGTTTCGGGGTGCTATTTGCTGAAGGGTTTCTCCTATGTTTTCTTTAATAAGTTTTATTGTTTCGGGGTGCTATTTGCTGAAGGGTTTCTCCTATGTTTTCTTTAATAAGTTTTATTGTTTCGGGGTGTATATTTAAATCCTTGATCCATTTTGAGTTGATTTTAGTACAAGGTGAGAGATATGGGTCTAGTTTCAATCTCCTGCAAATGGATATCCAATTATCCCAGCACCCTTTGCTGAGAATCATAAATCTTGATTTAAATAATATATTTGGTCATGTAATGGAAATATTTAATAATCATTGAATACTTTTATCATATTTAGAATCAGTATTCTAACTATTTTATTATCTCTCATGTTGTGTATTTTTGTACCTACCACTATCACTATTCTTATCATCTCTAGATTTTTCCACTAAACTATTTGAGATTGTAGTAAGTTATTGCCTTTTTAGTCGTAGAAATCCAGATCCAAAATGTAAAGGTATTTGTTGTAAGCCAAGTTTTGCCGTGTTTTGAGATCATAGATGTTATCAAAACTGATAGCATAACAAATTACTAAAAATTAGATATTTTTAGCTAAAAGAAAAATTAAGTTTCCTGATCTAGTTTGGGTTAGAATAAATACATGAAACATTTATGCATTCATGTTTAATTTCATTAAATATTATATCTATTTTTTGAAAAAATAGATTTCTTTTCTTTTACTTTGTGAATTTCTTTTTGTTTCTTGGAGTATATCTAGAAGAAAGTAATATTCCTAGACAGGGTATCTTTCTCAAATCAATGGTAATAGCAACATGTTTTTTTTTTAACACAGAAATACAAATTCAATGATACTATATTTCCATGGCACTAAATTAATGTTCTTGAGCCTGTACCATGTATAAGTATTGTGCATCTTTATGCTGGCTACCATATTCTAGAAATGGGTATAGCACTAAATGCACTAATGCTATGTCATACTAGAAGGCACAGCACAAAATAAATTTCATGTAAGATAATATCAACCTCATAGGCTATTTTAAAGGAACAAAAGACCCTAAGGTTAATAGATGACTTTTGAATCAGGTATTACTTAATGTACAATTAATATTTTCATTCTGTATTTAAAATAAGTAATTGGCTCCAGTGTATAGTCGCTGTGCATAAGAAAGTGCCCATCCATAAATATGTAGACCCTTAATTTGATAACTGCCTAAAGTAAACAAATATTTTGGAAAAGGAACATTATAAAGGATGCATACACACACTTCCATGGCTCAATTAGAAGATTTTACCTGAAATTTCTTTTGCTAGTTACACTGAATGTTTGTGAAATGTATCAGAATGTTCCCAGTGAGTTATCTTAAAATATTAATTAATGATTAATAATAAATATAAATATTTTAAAATTATTAGCCAGTAATATTATTTTTTAATGTGAAACAAGTATAGTTCCTATGGTATAGTCAAGATATCAGCTGCCATGTCTTGGCTTGCTGATGTTTTATTTCATTTGTAAAAATATATAAGTTGGTATTGATAACAAAATGTCAACATTTGTAGTGATTTTCTTTTTAAAATTTGTTGAATAATCTTGTTGCAATTCAGTTTACAAAAGCTTTTTTGGTGGTAGGGAAAAAGGTTGTAATTTAAAAACTTATGGATATTATCATAATGTGGATATATACAAAGGAATGAATTGTAACTTCAAAAACACGTATCTCAAATGTTGACGCCAGTTAAAATGTGGTGAATATATGTATATCAAGGCAGCTCATATTTAAATTTGTAATTATGGCACATCCAGGAAGATGGCAGAATACAGGTGTGCAGAGCATTTTCCCTGCAGAAAAAGATCCAAAAGGTCCCACCACCACCAATGCTGTAGCTGCTAGAGCCATTGTCTCATCTCAAAACTGTCACCCATTGAAGAGCAGTTCCCTGTAGAGCATCAGTCCTTCAGGTGGTCTGTCACTGCAGCTGTAGACTAAGCACACATGAGGGAGGTGGTTACAACCACCACTGCCACTGCTGTCACATTGTGAGATAATCCTGGTGTGCCTGTGGACACTATAGCTGCAAGAGCTGCAGCTGAAGAAACTGTAGCCAAATAGGTGGCTGCTGTAACTGCCACTCCTGCATTCAGCATCACTGCTGGAACCACCAGGCAGACCCCATCATCATGCAAGCAGCCCACTGCTGCTAGAGTCACCACTGCCACATGGGCAGGCTGTCAATGCCACTACCACAGCCACCAGCACCACGATGTTCATTACAACAACAGCAGCAGCTGACGCAGCCACTGTAGCTGTGCAGGTGGCCTGCCAACCACTAGACTGAATGGAAGGACAGTAGTAGAAGAAGCAACTCCTCTACTGGATGACCAGATATCAATGCAGAGATACTAGAAATACATACATAAGAAAGAAAGAAAGAAAGAAAGGAAGGAAGGAAGGAAGGAAGGAAGGAAGGAAGGAAGG
>NW_007731378.1:61694-67267 GCF_000696425.1 Galeopterus variegatus | reverse complement strand
AAAGAAAGAAAGAAAGAAAGAAAGAAAGAAAGAAAGAAAGAAAGAAAGAAAGAAAGAAAGAAAGAAAGAAAAAAGAAAAAGAAAATATAAGTCCATCAAAGTACTACTATAAATCTCACTTACCAGACCCCATAGAGCAGGAAACTCTTAAATAACTGAAAAGAAAATCTGACTAAAAATCTTAAGGGAACTCAATGAGCTATGAGAAGACACTGATGACACAATGAACTGAACAAAGCTATCCAGGATATGAACAAGTAAATTTATGAAGAGATTAATAGTTTACAAAAAAGAATGTAGTAGAATTCATGGAACTGAAGGAGTCATACAATGAAATAAAAACACAACTGAGAGCTTAAGCAACAAGAGAGAGCAAGTAGAAAAAAAAGCATTTCTGAAGTTGAAGACAGTCTCTTCGAAATAACTTAGGCAGACAAAAAAGAAAGAAGAATGAAAAACTAGTTTAAAGAATGAAGAAAATAAAAGAGAGATAAGAGACAACTTTAAGTACATAAATCTGAATCATAGGTATTCCTGACGGGCAGGAGAAAGGTAAAGGCACTGAGAAAATACTCAACATATTAATAGTGGAAAACATCCAAGGAATAGGAAGAGACATGAACCTTCAGATTCAGGAGGTTAAAGGATCCCCAAACAGATTCAACCCAAGCATGTCCTCTCTGAGACACATTATAGTCAAACTGGCAAAACTCAAAGACTAAGAGAAAAATCCTAAAACAGCAAGAGAAAAGCATCAACTCACCTGTAAGAAAGTCTCCATCAGACTAACAGTAGACTTCTCAACAGAAATGCTACAGGCCAGAAGAGAATTGGATGACATACACAAAATACTAAAAGAAAAAACCTGCCAGCCAAGAATACTATACCCAGTAAGGCTATCTTTTAGTAATGAAGGAGAAATAGTGTATTTCCCAGAAAATGAAAACTACAGGAGTTCATCACCACACAACCAGCCCCACAAGAAATCCTCAAGAGAATCCTGAATCTGATATCCAAAGAATGACGACCATTGCCATGAATATAGAGAAAGAACAAAACCCACTGGTAGAACAAAAATGCAAATGACAAAGAGAAAATAACTGTATTTTACCACCTCCAAAAACCAAAAAACACCAACAACAAACAATAAAGGGAAAATTAAACAAAGGAAGAAAGGAAGAAAGACACAACAATCACTATGATACATTGAACTTGCAAAAGAAGTGATCAGAACTGAGGTCACCAGAGATGGGAAAAGGGAGAGGGGAAGGAGGGTAATGGAGAATTGGTAAAGGGCTACAAAAAATGATTACATTGTATAACGTTGAACATACTAATTATCCTGTTTTGAGCATCACATATCGCACACACTACTGGTATTCAACTGGGTACCCCACAGATGCGTATGAGCAATGATGTTTCAATTTAAAAAGTGTAATTTTATTTCAGCACCAAAGAGGTGTCAGGTAGATAATACAACATACTCTTTCTGGCTTTATGAATTTGAACTATAGAATCACTTCTAATTCAAGGACAATGAATCATCATCCTGTTCCAAACAATGCAGGTTCTATGAAACATTCTGAATTCCAAACACCAAGCTCTCAACCAGCTCACTTTTAACTTTATACCAAGGATAATTTTTTTTAAAATATGTTGCTGTTATTTTTGTTTGTTTTTTAAAGAGTAAGGAGGTGCCACTAAATATTCCTAGAAAAGTTTTGACCTCATTATCTCTCTGTTTTGGGTTCTTTTCTCCTTGTAGAAAATCCTTCTTAAATGCCACATGATCTTTTCCTCTCTGTTAACATTAAGTATTAGAGACTAAAAAGCCATTTGGAAGAATTCTTTGTCTGGGTACAATGCATTAATTATTGAGCTTCTTTATAGATAGCTTTTATAGCCAACATTCTTCTTACATGTGGACCTCTACTGTCCAAATCTGAAGACCTTTTTGTTCTGTATGTTTGCAGGTGCTTCAGATAAAAATCATCTAATGACCTGGCTGCGGGTGTTCTAGACATAGATACAGGAAGAGAGATCTAGGTATGTCATATTACCTAATGCCTCTGGTTCATCTCCTTTGTATCAATTACCAACCCTTTCCTGGGTTTGCCAGGGATATTCAATTATTTCTCATTCGTATTTGCTTCTGTAGGCCCTTAATTTTGACCTCTCTCAAATCTGCAAAGTCACTTAACAATCCTCCATCTGCTCTCTGCTCACTCATGTTATGGTTGGGTATGGCAGACATCCTAGTTTTGTAAAAGACAGAGTTATTTTTTTCCCTCATTCTTTGGCTTTGAAAGAGAAAGGGATGTAAGTGTCTTTATTCCAATATCTTTAAATTTGAAAAAGTTAGAAATGAGAGTTGGAGATTCTCCATTTCTGGAGACAAAGAGAAGAGAGATATAAATGCCTTTACTTCAAAATCTTGAAAGGAACAATTAGAAATGAGAGTAATAAACAGAATCAAAAGCTTTAACTTGAAGGTGGTTGATTGGACATGTGAAATGAGTGATGGTGAGTGGTCTAGAATGCCTCCCACCACTTTCAGTATTTCTGCCACAACTTCATTTTCATTTTGTGCCAAAATTTTTCTCATATATGTTTTTCTATATACTTATAAAAACTCAGTAGAGTTACTTTTCAAAACACATAAAAAGTTAACTGTGGTTTTAGTGGACATAAAATTTGGAGAGCTGGGTCCAATTCTCAAGATTGTTTTTGTCTGATCATACAATGTTGGGTTTATCATGTTTCCTCTCTTTATCTCATTTCGAGTTTCTGGGAGGAGGAAATGTATTAGAGAGCAATTTTTTAAGTATCCACTCTAAGATTTTGACTGTTCCAAAGACTTTGCATATTTTTATTAGTTCTTTATAAAATTTATGATGTAACTGCTATTTTACCCTGATTTTTACCAAAGAATCTGCCATAACTTATCCAAGGCCATAAGCTGCATAGTTATATAAGTGGAGACCAATAACCAAATATTCAAAGTCAGGGGAACTTCAAAATAAATTTTTTTTGACCACTTGGCATTGTTGCCCATCACCGCATTAGATTCTGTGACTGTATTTCTTGGCTATTTTTTTCTCTTGGCCTTTGTAGATGTCTTTAATGTTTCTCCATATATGTCAATATTTTCACTGCTCTTTACTCAGACTTCTGTTCTTCTCATGTTGAATATGACATTTGAATGAATTCTTTATTTTCCTTTGTCTCAACTGTCTCTTACATACCTGTGGGTCCCAAATTTAAAATCCTAGCTCCAAATTCTCTGATATGCTTATGATTGATAAATTCAAATTTCATATCTCTGTGGGTAGCACTAGAAATTTGAAGCCGAATGTCTCTATAGCTACATTTATTATATTTACAAAAACAGGTCTTTCTCCTCTTCCTGATTGCCCATTTTCTACTTGCCACAATCTAAGATCGTATAATTTCTGGTCTCAGTTACTCTAGCTATGTCCTAACTTGTCTCCCTGCCTACTATCTCTTCCAATCTAATTTCTACACAGAGCCAGTTTTTCTAAACTAAACTTTTCATGGTATAACCTATTTAAAATCTTTAAGTGGCTTGGCTTGGCATAAATTTTGGTGTGCATTTCATACTCTTTAGACTATCATATAAACTTTTTGTTTTCCTTTTATTTTAATAAGCAGTAAGAAGTTGGCTACTGCTTAACTTTCTGGCCACCTCTTATTACTCCCCCAACATAAATGTTAATTAAATTCTGAAGATATTGTTTTGCTTCCTAAATGTGTTCCTGTTCTTTAACATAAGTTTCTTTCTATATTATATTACTATTCTTCACCTTTTAAAACTCAGCACAAGTGTCATCCACCTCAGGAAGATTTCCCTTTAATCTGGTCTCTACTTCTGGTGACTCTTTTTTAGTGCTCTCACAACATAGTATATAGAACTCTCTCTCACAGCATGAAACTCACTATAATAAAAAATCCTGTTTTTTTTTTTTTTAAAAATACATTTTCTTCAATTGTATTTACAGAATCTTCAATGGTCTATTTACAGACCCTTCTGTGTTCACAGACTCATTCTTAGCACGTAGTGAATACCCAATAAAGAATTTTCAGAGGAAGGAATAAAGGAAAAGGGAAACATGAAGNTTTTTAGTGCTCTCACAACATAGTATATAGAACTCTCTCTCACAGCATGAAACTCACTATATTAAAAAATCCTGTTTTTTTTTTTTTTTAAATACATTTTCTTCAATTGTATTTACAGAATCTTCAATGGTCTATTTACAGACCCTTCTGTGTTCACAGACTCATTCTTAGCATGTAGTGAATACCCAATAAAGAATTTTCAGAGGAAGGAATAAAGGAAAAGGGAAACATGAAGAATTTGAAATATGGGCTGTCTACTATCAAATCCTAAATTGTTTCCCTTTTGCCATGCTGCCTTACCTTATTCAGAGATGTTAAGACACTGATAAAAGGCATGTGAAAGCATTTTACAAATGTAGGGTTACACATATTTACGAGCAAATTAATAAAAACACCTACTGAGAAGCAGTATGTATCGATGGAAAACTTGAAATAGTTGGGACTAGAAGAACAGAGATCAAATCTTAGTATTCTCTATTTATGCCTGAATTAAGTCCAACTTTCTAAAATCCAGATGGTTTCTGTATAAACTGAAATACATACTCTGCCTTCTCAAACGGTTCATGTTAACTTCAAGTAATCTAACATATGTGAAAGTTTTATTAAAATTTAAACAGTCTACAAATATAAAATATTATTTATGGTTAGCTATTACACATCTCATATAGGCAAGCTGTTGCAAGAAATATGTACTAAGGGACTTCAAAAAGCCATGGGAACATTGTACTATCTTTTACTTCTATTTTTCCATGAACTTTTTGAAGTACCTTTGCATTTACAGATTAGTGTTTCTTAATGGAAATAGCATGAACTTTGGATTCCTGCAATTTAGACCCTGCCTTAGCCAATTACCGACTGTGTTTGACTAAAACATGATCTTTAACTCAGTGTCTTCATGTATAAATGGAAATGATAACACCGGTGCTGTCCATTTCTCAGGAATGTATTGGACAAACAAGATAACTCACATGACAGGTTTTGAAAGCAATGAAGCTCAATGTAAATGAAGGGTAATTTTGTTATCTTCTTGAGCTTAAAATGCAAGAAAAATATGGGATGTGTGGGATATAGGGGAAAATGCCTGGTAATCCTCCCTGGCAATGAACAATTCAAGTTTTTAGTTTCCACTGGAAAGGTAATTTTTATTTGGCTTTAGTCATCAACTCTAGGCCTGTGACCATAGGTTTATGTTTTGATATCTCGGTGTTAGACACACATAATACTTTATACACACGAAATAAAAATATACTAATTCAATCTTCCTTTTCTTGGTTAACTAATTATAACTACTTTATTAGCATTATATGAATACTTTATATTGCATTCCTTAAGTGGTCCTACTGTCAAGAAGTGATGGATGATGATAAACTTTCCGGTGTTGTTCACATTGGTGTTAAGTGTTCTGTTCCCTAAAGCAAAAAATTCAAATGAGACCT
>NW_007731378.1:59981-61074 GCF_000696425.1 Galeopterus variegatus | reverse complement strand
GTGTTGTTCACATTGGTGTTAAGTGTTCTGTTCCCTAAAGCAAAAAATTCAAATGAGACCTCTTCCTGAGGGCAAGTGAGCACCTGGAAATATTTTACTTTGGTGACATCTCTGTCATTCTTGGCCTGTCCACTGAAATGCTCATATCCTTTCTCTTTTCACTGCAACATGGTGTGTGTGTGTGTGTGTGTGTGTGCACGCGCGCGCGCACGCCTGTGTATTTCCAACCCAACACATACTTTATTTTACTTTTATGCTCTCCAGTTTTCCCAAAACATATTCATGTTGTCAGCAATCTAATCCCTTCAGTTCTAAAGTGCTAAAACTTAGGGTCAGGAGTCTGTGTCACTGCAGTAATTATTTCTGGTTCCAAAGTTGCCATACCTCAAATCTGATTTTCAAAGTCTCTTTTTGTACCTCTTCGGTCCTCCATTCTTTGAGTTTTTTTAAGGGTTTATTTTATTTTGAGCTAATTTTAAATGCTGTTTCTTTCTGTTCTTATTTTCTTGTGTGTATTTTAAAATTTATCTTACAATGAATAAGAAACACTATTCTTTTGAATCTACATAGTTTGTAGAGTTTAAGACAATTTCCAATAAATGTAATGAGTTGTCACTATAAAAAGGAGTTGCAGTTGAATTATCATTTTCAAGAAAATATTAAAAATTCCAGAGTGGAATTAAATACTGAATTCAAATTACCCATATGTTTATTATGTGAAAAATATTAATATTAATCTATTTCTTATTTTACAATTCTACAATTGAAAATACATTTGCCACCCTTATTAAAGAAAATACTAGGCTGGTATACATGGGCATTAAAAATTGAGTGTATAAGTCATGTCTTCATGACTAAGAGGCATTGCCAGTGTAGTTATTCTCCTACAAGTACGTATAGCAAGGATAAGCAAAGAACAACACAGGCAACAAAGCTCACTGATCCTATATTTATACTGCCCATGAGCTAAGAATAATTTTTATATTTTTAAATGATTGAAGAAAAAAGTAAAAAAGTAGAACATTTTTGATACATGAAAACTATATAAAATTTAAATGTTATGGTCCATAAATTAAATTTTATTAGAATCCAA
>NW_007731378.1:58253-59551 GCF_000696425.1 Galeopterus variegatus | reverse complement strand
TTTTTTTTTTTGTTCTCTCCTCTCTTGACTTCTTTCTAATTTATAAGATATTGTTTTATCATTACAAAGTTTGTGAAAAAATAGAATTAAAAGTTAATATGAATCTTTCCATGAACTTTTCAGAGATGCATTGTGTATATCTAGATATAGATAGATAGATTATCTACCAATCTATCATCTCTAAGAGAGATATCAACATTGTAATGTATATCAACATTACTATTTATGCTATTTTAACATTATTCTAGTAAGTGTACATCAGACTTCTAAAGCTGATATAATAAAGCACCACAAATGGTGACTTATCAACAGAAATGAATTGTTTCATAGTTCTGGAGTCTAGAAGTCTGATTTAAAGATGTCAGCAGGATTGGTTACTTTTTGTGAAAGAGAATCTGTTTCATCTTTCTCTACTAGCTTCTGGAGATTTGCTGGCAATATTTGCAATTTCTTGGCTTATACATGCATCACTCCAATCTCTGTTTTCATCATAGAGTGTGCTCCCTGTGTGTGCATCTGCGTGCCCAAATCCCCCCTTTTTATAGACACATGAGTAATTTGTATTAGGGTTTATTTTAGTGACCTCATTTTCACTTGATTAGTGCTGTAAAGATACTGTTTCCAAATAAGACCTTTCTAAGATTTTGGAGTTTAGGTCTTTAACATATCATTTTGGGGAGACACAGTTCAACCCATAATAGTAGCTATTCTATTAGTCATCTGTTGCTTAACAATAGGGATTTTTTTCGAGAAATGTGTCATTACATGCTTTCATTATTGTGCAGACATCATAAAAGATACCAACACAAACCTAGATGGGGTAGCTTACTTCACATCGAGGCTATATGGTATAGCCTATGGCTCCTAGGCTACAAACCTATAAGCACATTACCATATGGAACACTTTAGGCAATTGTAACACAATGGTAAGTATTTGGCATCTGAACATATCCAAGCATAGAAAGATACAGTAAAAATACAGTATTAAAGATTAAAAATGGAACACCTGTATAGGCCTTTTACCATAAATGGAGCTTGGAGGACTGAAACTGCTCTGGGGGAGTCAGTGAGTGAGTGGTGAGTAAATGTGAAGATCTAGGGCATCACTGTACACTACTGTAGACTTCATCAGCACTGTACTCTTAGGCTACACTAAATTATTGTTTTTAATTTCTTTTTTCAATAATAAACTAAACTTAGTTTACTATAACTTTTCACTTTATAAACTTGTTACTTTTTAAAACTTTTTGACTCTTTTGTAATAACACAGCTTAAAACAGTGTAAAACTGTACAAAAA
>NW_007731378.1:46503-57614 GCF_000696425.1 Galeopterus variegatus | reverse complement strand
GTTTTTAATTTCTTTTTTCAATAATAAACTAAACTTAGTTTACTATAACTTTTCACTTTATAAACTTGTTACTTTTTAAAACTTTTTGACTCTTTTGTAATAACACAGCTTAAAACAGTGTAAAACTGTACAAAAAATATTGTCTTTATATACTTATTCTATCAGCTTTTTTCTACTCTTAAAATTTTTAATTTTTTTTAACTATTTAAACTTGTTAAAAACTAAGAAATGAACACACACATTAGTCTAGGCCTACATAGTGTCAGGATCATCGATATCAGCGTCTTCCACCTCTACACCTTGTCCTACTGGAAAGTCTCCAGGGGCAATAACATGCGTGGAACTGTCATCTCCTATGATACCAACACTTTCTTCTGAAATATATCCTAAAGGACATGCCTGAGGCTCTTCTTGAGGAGGTATCACTTTTTTAGAAAATATGTCTGTTATAGTTTGTTTTGTTTGTTTTCTTTCTTTTTTTAAACCATAGATTTGCTTATAAGTAGATAACACACCATGAAAATGTCTCTCTATTAATGAAAACTTTTCAGTTTTAGGGTCCACGTTTCGAAACTTTTTAAAGAGCTTGTTGCAATCTGCAAAACTTCTGCAAAACCATTTACTGTAAATTTTCTTTGGTGGTCTTTTTCATCTGCAGTTTCCTTTTCCTTCCCTCTTCTTTAGCTGTATGTTTCTGTTCCAGTTCCAATAATTTCTCATTTGTCATTTCTACAGAAACTACTTCTGGGAGCTTCTCAATGTCATCTTCCTCCACACCCAGGCTAAAGTTGTCTGCCATCTCTACCACAGACTTGTTGACATGTACAACCTCATCATCCATGGCAAGTTCTTTGAAATCATGGACAAACCTCTTGTGTGTTTTTTTCCAGATGCTGTTTATACACTACTAGGTGATATCGCTCCAAATCCAGGCAAGATTCTTGATGCAGTCATACATGTTGTAACCCTTCCAAAACTGCATCAGCATCTTCTCAGTGTCTTCCTCAGCTACAGTAATAGCCTGGGCAAAGGCCCTCCTCAGGTCATAGGCCTTAAGAGCTTCTATAATTGCTTAATCCACTGGTTGGATCAAAGAAGTGGTGTTTGGAGGAAGAAATACCACTGTGATATTGGGATGATGATCACCAATATAAAGAGGACGTGTGAGAGTATTATAAACAATAAGCAAAATCTTAAAAGGTATGCGATTCTCCAAACAGGACCTCTCCATTTCCCTGACATAGCAATTCAAGACAGCAGGTTGGAAGAACCAAGCTATCCATGACTTCTTATTGCTCCTGTAGTACACTGGTAGTGTGTGCTTATTTATACACTTTGAAGACTCAGGTTTCCCACTGACAGTTCACAAAGGGGTTCACTATGCCTGCAACGTTGCCCAGGAAGACTGTTATCCTGTTCTTAAAAACCATGAAAGCTAGAATTGACTTGATCTCCTTGATGGATAAAAGTTCTTTCAGGCATCCATTTCCAGAATAAGGAGGTTTCATCCATATTGAAGATTTGCTCTGGCAAGTAATATTCCTCCACAATCAGCTTAACTAGAGTTTCCAAAAACTCTTCAGCTGCCTTCACATCCACACTCACAGACTCACTACCCACCTTTACATTATGTAATGAATAAGAATTCTTTAATAGTTTAAGCCAGTAGTAAATTCACTATTATAGTCAGATTCAGCCTTTTCTTTCAACATCACAAACAAACTTTTTGCTTTGGTCATGATCATCCTGGTGCTGAGAAAGATACAATTTTGTATCTGATCCTCACTTCAAATCATTAGAAGTTTCTCCATATCTGATATAGGCCTTTCACGAATTTTGATAGTCTTGTTGCTTTCAATGATGCAGATCCTTTAACAGCTTCTGTCACTTTGTTTGTGTTCTTGGTGAAATGGGACATGCCTGACTGCTGAGCAGTAACCATCATTATTTTCCACCTTCCTAGTCTTTAATCACTTTTAGTTTTGTTTTTTATAAGTAGAAGGCATACACTCAAAAATAACTTTAAAAAGTACAGCATAACACATAAACCAGTAACATAGTCATTCATTATCATAATCAAGTATATGTACTGTATATAATCGTATTGCTATGCTTTTATATGACTGGCAGTGCAGTAGGTTTGTTTACACCAGGATCACCACAAACACGAGTAATGCTGTGTGCTATGAGGTAATGACAGTTACAATGTCAGTAGGTGATAGGAATTCTATAGCTGTATTATCATCTTATGGGGCCCTCATCATATATGCAAGCCTTCATCAACCAAAATATCGTTTTGTACTATATGACTGTACAGTATATACAACATAAATACTTGGCATATAAATTGTAACATTAATTGGTACTTTATTTTCCCTAATCACTGCTAATGGGAAAAAAATGTTAAAACACCTTAACCACATTTACTTAACTCCTGATTTAAACGGCAATGCTTTTGTAAATTTTAACTTTATCTATATTTTAAATCACGTGGCATTATTACTACTTTTTATCACTTAGTTTACCTATATTTATAACTTTTTTGTTATTTCTTTGCCTATCGTCAAAGTTTTATGTCAGATGATCTCCCATGTGTCAAAAGAACATACTGCAAATTTTCTTCTGGCCAGTTAGGTCAGTTGGTTAGAGCATGGTGTATGGTCAAGGGTTTGGATCTGTGTACTGCTTAGCCACGAGATAAATAAATAAACAAAAATAATTTTTTTCTATAGTTTGTTTACTTGTGATAAATTCAAAGAATATCTATATTTTACATTTACTTTTGAAAAATATTTTCTCTGAATATAGTATTCTAGCTTGCAGTTATTTTCTTATGACACTTTGAAGAATTTCCTTTCTCTTATGACTTCCATTTCTTCATATGAAAAATTAGCTACATTTCTCACATTTCTACATTAAAAGTTTATGGCTGCTTGTGACATTTTTATTTCCAACATCCACCAAAAAAGTCTCAAGCTAACATTATTCTCAATGGTTAAAGACTGAAAACTCACCTATTACATAAGGAACAAGACCACAACGTGTACTTACACCAAATCTATTCAATATTGTACTGTATATGTTTGCCAGGCAACATCCACCAAAAAAGTCTCAAGCTAACATTATTCTCAATGGTTAAAGACTGAAAACTCATCTATTACATAAGGAACAAGACCACAACGTGTACTTACACCAAATCTATTCAATATTGTACTGTATATGTTTGCCAGAGAAATTAGGCAACAAAAAAATAAAGTAAGTTTTTTTGGGTAAAGGATAATTAAATCTCTCTATTGGCATATGACATAATCTTCTATATAGAAAATTATAGAAATACATGTGCAAAAAATCACACACAAATTTAGGACTAATATGTGATATCAGCAAGTTCACAGGATGCATGAGCAATACACAAAAATTAATGGTATTTCTGTACACATGTCATAAAAAATCCATAAATGAAATTGTCATATTTACAATAGCATAAAAAATGATAGACTAAGAAATAAATTTAACAGTAGTAGTATAAGGCTTACACACTTCAAAATATAAAACTTCATTTAAAATAGTTAAAGATGACCCAAATAAATGGAATTATATCCCATGTTCATGGACTGGAAAACTTGATATTACTAAGATGGCAATATAGACTGTAGATTCAATATAATTCCTATCAAATTCCCAGCTACCATTTTTTTTTTAACGGACATTGACGAGCTGATCTGAAAATTTAGGTAGATATGCAAAAGACACAGAATAGCTTAAATAATCTTGAAATAGAAGATCAAATTTGGAAGACTCACACTTCCCAATTTCAAAACTTACTACAAAGTGCAATAATCAAGACAATGTAGTACCAACATAAATTTATAGATACAGAACAATGGAAGAATTGAGCATCCAGAAATAACCCCCCTACATTATAGTCAAGTGATGTTTTACAAGGATGCCTAGATCATTCGATGGAGATAGAACAGTCTTTTCACAATTGGTGCTGCAATAACTGTAATGTCCATATGAAAAAGTTTAATGTTGGACCCTCACCTCACACCTTGTCAAAAATTACAACAAAATGGACCAGGGGCCTATATATAAGAGCTAAAATGATAAAACTTTTAGAAGAAAACCTGTGATTGTATCTTCATAACCTTGGGTTAGTCAATGGTTTCTTACATATGACATCAAAAACGTTAAATGATAAAAGAAAAAGTAGAAAAATCAGACTTCATTAACATTAAACTATTTGGTGTTTCAAAGGACACCATCAGAAAAGTAAAAAAACAATCCATAGAAGAATAGAAAATATTTGGAAATTATACTTAATAAGGGACCTCTATTTAGAATATATAAGAAATTCATAACATAATAATAAAAAGGCAAATTACCCAATTAAAAATGGACATAGGATTTGAAGAAACTTTCTTGCAAAGAAGATATAAAATTGGCCTATAGGCATATAACAAAGATGCTCAGTATCATTAATTATTAGGGAAATGCAAATCAAAACCATAATGAAATAACACTTCATACCCACTAGGGTATCTTTAGCTAAAAAGAGAAACAATAACAAGTGTTGGTCAAAGTGGAGAAATGGGACCTTGTATATAATATTGGTGGAAAGGTAAAATGGTAAAGGCAGTTTGGACAACACTTTGCTCGTATATACCCAAGAAAAGTGAAAGCATATATCATACAAAATGTTTACATGAATGTTCACAGCCCAAATGTTCATCAATGGATAAATGGATAAATAAATATGGTAGATTTATATAATGAAATATTACTCAAGAATAAAAAGTATGAATTGATGATATATGTTACAACATGAATAAACCTTGAAAGTATTATGCTAAGTGAAAATGCCACTAGTGTATGGTTTCATTTATATGAAATACCCAGAATAGGCAAATCCCAAGAGGCAAAAAGTAGAAGAGTGGTTGCCAGAGTTTGGGAGGAAGAGAAATTGGGAGCTATGAAAATATTCTAGAATTAAATAATATTAATAATATTAATTAATTAATTAATATTAAATAATATTCTAGAATTCTGAGAGTTGCAGAACGTTTTTAACCTTCCAAGAACTTTTTCCAAATGGGCAAATGCCCAAGGCAAATGTCATTGCTTATTTCTCGGGATGTCATCTTCTTCAATATTTTGGTGTGATGAAAATTATTGCTGTATCACTTCTGTGTTTTAAAATATATCAAAACAATCATTCAGCTCAATAAGCAGGAGAAGTGATCTGCAAGAATTCATCAGGTTATTAAAAAGTGAATTTCTGTTAAGGGAGTATGTGTTGCCACATGCCACAATGTTAATTTCACAAGAACAGAATCTGCTACCTACTGCACTTTGCTTTTCTTGCATGACAACTTATCCCTCTGAGTAGGTATATAGGAAGAGGATGGCTAATGGATACAAAGTTACAGTTAGATAAGAAGAATAAATTCTAGTGTTCTATAGTAGTACTAGGTGTCTATAATTACCTATAATTTATTGTATATTTTCAAATGTCTAGAAGAGTTCAAATGTCCTCAACATAAAGAAGTGATAAATGTTTGCAGGGAAGTATGTGCTAATAACCCTGATTAGATCATCACACATGGTACACATGTATTGAAATATCACTCTGCAACCCATAAATATATACAATTATTGTCAATTAAAAAATACACATAATGCTAAAAACTTTTTTTAAAGCACCCTGATCCAAACATATTTAAAATATCTGCATAATACAGCATATTGTGCATATCTCACAGTTTATTCAACTATTTCCTTCCTGACAGACATTTCAGTGTCTATTTAGTCTTTACTAATATTCCTGTAATAAACATCACTGGACATATACTTTGTATACTAATGTACTTGTATTGCTATGAGATTAAGTCAAAGAAGAAAGGTTGTTTTTGTTAACTTGTATATGAATTTTCAATTATTTTCTATAATGTGTCTGTTTTTATACAGAGAATAAATATATTCTATTATTTTTAAATAAACAATTATCTTATTCTTTATGAAATCAGATTGGAAATGGTCAAAAGCTGAGCAAGTATACTATATTGGTACCACAGAGAATATTTAATGTCTATATAAAGAGTAACTAAACTTTAACCTATTGCACATGATACATAAATAAATTTGATGATAGTTTAATTAGTGCATCAGTAAATATTTTGTATAAATATTAAACTATTATTTCTAAAATGCCTAAAATATAAAAAATAAGTGTATTAATTTATTGTGTTCTATCTTTAAATGTTTAAATTTTAATAGAAAACATCAAACAAATCAGAAAATACAGTATAAAATTTAGTTTCCTTGGGTATTCCATTTTCCAGACAGAGTCATAGCAATTGAGACACTGTAAGACATGCCTTTCAATTTGGGCTACATTTTTATAATTATTAGAACAACTATTTTGATTTTTTAAAAAATGAAACATAAAAATGTTTCGTAAAAGTGAAATTTCGTAAAAGTGAAATTCGATTTTGGGTAGGAAGCAAACTCTTATATACTGACTGACCTCCACCTATTTACAGTAATCAAAATTATGCTAAGCAAATTATTTCATGCTGTACATTTATCAAATTTTGAGTACATTTACTCCTCTTTTTCAATTCTTATTATATTTTTTAAGAATCCTTCACTAAATTGCTACACTGAATAGCTGGAACAATTTGTGTTGGTGCTGCTTATATTTAGAAGAATTTAAACTGAATATACTAAGCCCTGGGTCTGAAAAAAAGTCCATATATAATGTGTATTACCTTGAATTGTACAAAGGTAAATAGAAGATAAAAAACAAACATAATTTGAGTGCAATCTTCTAAAAATGGGACACTTTCTTTCACCTGCAAGAACTATTTTTGTAATAAGGTAATGATGGTGCTACAAAATAATTATAGGGACATTCTCCTAATATGTGTGACTCAATTGAGAGAACAGCTTAATGAGTCAATTACCAAAGAACCCCACTGTGAAAGGGTGAGATTTTTATACATTTTAGAATGCATACACATACAAAATCAGTTGTATAATAGACAAGAATAATATCACTGAAGTGAAAGGTGCACGAAGCTTTTTTATCATGTAGAAAAAGGGAAGCAGATATAAAAATAAACTGACATTTTCGACGGTAATGTGTTACAGAAACTATTTTCTAGGAGCAAAGGGGACTTATCATTAAAGTAGGAATTAAAGTGAAAGCAGTGTCAAATGCTCTAACGATGTTAACATCCTACAACTCTAGGTAGTGGTTTAAATTTCTGAGATTCATTAAAATTTCTATAAATAGGTCAGTTTAATGAACTAGAATCTGCCGATTAAAAAGGTCGGAAAACTACAACACTTATTCCTACAAGGTTACCAAAATGTCCACACCAAAATAGGTTTAATAGCTTAAATACTAAAAGTAGCTTATTTTCTTCTTATTTAAACACTATAAAAATACTGGAAAGCTGAGAAAGTGCAGGGTTACATTTTACTACATAAGACAAATACTAAGGCAGCAAAATTTAATTTCTGCTAAGTAGCAAAGCAATAGAAATCTGTAAGTCATTTAACACAGGTAGTTGAGGACCAAACATATATGTAAATTTTCTATTACCACTTATTTTTAAAGTCACATGGCAATCTTTGAATATTCAATAATGGTAAGAAATGAGGAACAAATTTTAAGATAGTGAGATTCACCAAAACACAAAAGATCCCACCATATTTATTTCAATATTTTCAATATTTTAAGTTGCAAATCTCACTCTTGTCTGGAAAACTTTCAAGTACTTTTTCTCCTCAGGGCAACTCCCAGAGAAAATGAATAATTTAGCCATAATCCTAATTAAAAACTGAGTAGAGCCCCACAACCTGTAAAATTTATATGGCAGTGTCACTAATTGTCTGTTACTTCAATTTGTGGTCTGAAACGGTAGCAGGCAGCTTCAGGAAAGTATGTATAGAATTAGCAGTCCAAACCTTATTGGTTTCTCAAAAACACTATTGAGATATCACTGATTTCATAGTTACTGGATCGCATGTGCTTTCTAATTACTCTTATAATTTATTTTCTCTCCTTTTTCCATAAAAATGTATAACTACTGTCAGGGATTATTAACAGGTAACCCATTCAATAATCTCCATGAATCCATACAATATAATAATTTTCGTACTAATAGTTGATCTTCCTCAGGAGCTAAAACTTTATTTTAAAATTTTCAATGCTTCCATTTCAACTTATATGGCACAAAGGCTAGTGTGCAATCCATACTTATGGATTTAAGCAGAAACACAAAGTATTACAAACGTAAAACCCACAGTGCCAAATGTATATTTGTATATGTCTAGTAGAAATCTAATACTGAAGTATACTACTTTAGTTTTGTGAGGCAATTTCTGGTGCTAGAAAATCCTGAAGACTCCATCCAAAATATATATATTAATATTAGAACTGCTGAACAAATTCTGTAATTTTCCAGGTAACAAATTTAACTTACAAAAATCAGTAGCATTTCTATACACTAATAACAAACTGTCTGAAAAATAAATTAAGAAAACAATTCCATCAAATAGATAAAAAATACTTAGGAGTAAATTTAATCAAAGAAGTGGAATATCTGTATACTAAAAACTGTAAAACATTGATGAAAGAAATTGGAGAACACACAAATAAATGGAAAAATATTCCACGTTCATGGTTGGAAGAAATCTATTGTTAAAATGTCTATACTATCTCTACTATCAAAGCAATCTACATGTTCAATACAATACTTATCAATATTCTATTGTTATTCTGTGCAGAAATAGAAAAAAAATTCTAAAATTCATAAGAAATAAATTAATATGTTGAAATAAATATGGTGGGATCTTTTATGTTTTGGTGAATCTATCTTAAAATTCATTCCTCATTTCTTACCAGATCATAATGGAACCACAAAAGACACTTCAGCCAAAACAATTTTGACCAAAAAGAACAAAGCTGGAGGCATCGCATTACAAGATTTCAAAATATACTACAAATCCGTAATAATCAAAACAGCATTGTGCTAGCATAAAAATAGACAACTTAACCAATGGAATAGGATAGAGAGCCCAGAAATAAACCCAGGCATGTACAGTCAATCAATTTTTGACAAAGGTGCCAAAAACACACATCGGGAAAAGAGTAATCTTTTCAATAAATGATGTTGGGAAAACTGGATATCTACATACAAAGAATAAATATGAACGCTTATGAAGACATACAAATGACCAGCAGATGTATGCAAAAGTGCTCAACATCTCTTAGCATTAGGGAAATGAAAATTAAAACCACAATGAGATATTACCTCACACTTTTAAATTGACTATTATCAAAAGATGCAAGATTTTATTTGTTTGTTTTGGGCAGTTGGTTGGTACAGGGATTTTAAAACTTGACCTTGGTGTTATAACACTGTGCTCTATCCACCTGAGCTAACTGGCCAACTTGATAATAAAAAAAAAAAAAAAAAAAAGACGAAAAATAAATTTTGGTGAGGATGTGGAGAAAGGTGAACACATACACTGTTGGAAGTATTGTAAATTACTACAGCCATTTTGGAAAACAGTACGGAGTTTCCTCAAAAAACTAAAAAATAGAATTACCATATGATTCAGCTATCCTGCTGCTACTAGGTATATACCCAAAGGAAATGAAATCAGCACACTGAAGGATGACTGCACTCTCACGTTTATTGCAGAATTATTCAAGATAGCTGAGTGATGGAGATGATCTTTGTGTCCATCCATGGATGAATTGATTAGGAAAATGTGATATACACACACTATGGAATACTATTCGGCCATTAAAAACAAAACAAAACGGGCCGGCCTGGTGGCTCACTCAGGAGAGTGTGGTGCGGTTAGCACCGAGGCTGGGGTTCAGATCCTATATAGGGATGGCCGGTGCACTCACTGGCCGAGCGTGGTGCAGACCACACCCTGCCGAGGGTTGTGATCCCCTTACTGGTCAGAAAAAAAAAAAAAAAAAAAAAAAAAATCCTGTCATTTGTGATAACATGAAAGAACCTAAAGGACATTAAATGAAATAAGCCAAGCACAGAACAACAAACACTGTATGATCTCATATATATGTAGAATCTAAAAAGGTTGAAGACAAAAAGGTAGAGAGTTGAGTTGTCATTACTACAGGCTGAGGGGGAAGTGAGGTGGACAAAGAAAGAAGAGACGTTGGTCAGTGTGTACAAAGTTACAGTGGGATAAGAATAATCTCTGATGTTTTATTGCACAGCAAGGTGACTAGCATTAATAATAATGTATTGTGTATTTCAAAACAGCAAAAAGAAAGGATTTTAAATGTTCTCACCAAAAACACATGATAAATATTTGAGGTGATGAATGTGCTAATTACTCTGATTTTATCATTCAAGCTATGTATTACACAAAATATTACTTTGTACACCATAGCTCTATGACATTGTCATTAAAAATAAAACATTAAAACATTTCTGTTAAAACATTTTATATTTTTTATATGGCAATGGACTATTCAAGTAGAGAACAAGGAGGAGGATATAGTTAAACAGTTCATAAGGACCAAAAGTACATTTTCATTTAGTTAACTGAGTTATTGGATTGACTGAGTACAGTCACAGCATTTTAAGAAAAACAGAGCCCATTGACTCACTGAGGTTTGTCACTGACCACCCCTTTAGTATGAAGAAGACTAACTTTCTCTTGTCAACTAAGCAGATTAGATCACATCTGAAATATTGTTTCCAATTTTGGTGCTTATGAACTATTAAGGAAAAATTAAAGAATAATTAAATGAGGCGATAATGATCTTGAGAGGCCTATCTTAAAAACAAGCCAAATAATAGTTATTGAGGGTCTTTTGGTATTGAATTTAGATAAGAAAATAAAGTCTTGAGCACTGCCATGAAAACTTGGAAGACACAGCATGTATTACTTGTATCATCAGAACATAAATGAAAACAATGTGGTCAAGCGTTCAAATTTATGTTTCATTGTTTCAGAAAGCAATATTAGTCCTAAAGACTGGAAATAAAAAAATAAAATAAAATAAAATAAAATAAAATAAAAAACTTTAGAGTTTTGTATATAAAATACTAATA
>NW_007731378.1:44434-45629 GCF_000696425.1 Galeopterus variegatus | reverse complement strand
TTGCTTCTTCACTGTAAATCTACTAACCTCTCCAAAATATAAATCAGAAGAATAGAACATATATCAAAATAGAATAGGAGATTCACTAAACCAAGTGTTACAAAAAATACTGTGTACTATTAAACACCAATAGTTCTTCCTTGACATCTAATATGTCTTACATTTATTAAAAAGTGTATCTTTTGATGTACAACTTTTATATGAAGACCTATTTCAAGAAATTATTATAAAAGAAGGCAATGATGGAATTATATAACAATTTTTTAAATTTTCATATGAGAATATAAATAATTCAGGTTATCATTTTTCTTTTGATTTTAATAAGATATTAATGAAAGCTGCCTGCAGATTTAATATTGGCAAATCACATGACATACAGCTAATCTTCTATGATAAAATAATATATATACATATACATAACTATGTTGTGTGAAGAATAGTGTTGTATTACATTCTTGAATTAATTACCTTGAAATTAAAGTAGTAGTTAAGATTTGTTTGAAATCCAGTTGCATGATAAGGCAAATCTTACAGCAATATGCTATAATTACAATGACAGAATAAAAGATTTTAACTAAAATTTACCCATACCATTAACTATACCCATGAGCAATTAAAATGCATGCAAAGCACTTTTGCTAAGGATAAGATATGGACTCTAACTTCAAATAGATTGGATAATAATATGGTGAATAGGACACACCCACCTACGTGATACAAAATAATAGAAGCTGCAAAACAGCAGAAGCTATAGAAAGAACACTATCTGTGTGCCTTTCAAATGCGGTTTTATAGAAGCTGCAAAACAGCAGAAGCTATAGAAAGAACACTATCTGTGTGCCTTTCAAATGCTAAAACCCACCACAAAACAGATGGTAAATCTACATCTGTTTACATGGGTTATAATGATCATTTTCTTGTAAAGAAAATGACTGTTAAAGAGAACGTAATTTTACCTAAAACATGTTCTACATTACATTTATTTGGCTATAGACAAGGCCTAGGGGACTTTCCAATGTTAATCATTGCCTACAAATACATGTATCTGCCATTTTTTCTGTTATACCAAGCGCAAAATGGATCGTAAGTTTGTGCCAGCAATAAAATTTCAAAAACAACAATTTCAATAACATTAAAAAAAAATGGAATTGCAGCCAGATTTGTTTTGTTTTGTACATTCTACAAATTTCCATAA
>NW_007731378.1:42090-42653 GCF_000696425.1 Galeopterus variegatus | reverse complement strand
GTGGTCAGGGGCGTGTGGTTCTGAGGGCTATAAAAGAAGAGGAGAGTCTGTCTTCTCTCGCTCTGCTCTCTCTGCTTCCATTATCTTGCAATGTGAGACCCCTGGGTTGCTGTAGCCACCACCAGACTGACTTTGGACTTCCCAGCCTCAGAAACTGTAAGCAAATAAATTTCATTTTCTTTATAAACTACCCAGTTCCAAGTATTCTGTTAGAGCAACACAAAATGGAGTAATACAAACACAGATTTCAGTTTTACCTCTATANTTTTTTTTTCTAATGATAATCTTTAAAGGCGGAGAAAAATCACTGACTTTGTTATTAGCAAACATTTTTTATTCTGTGTTCTCTGTGCTTGACAGATACATGTAATTATTACAGATCATCCAAGTGAAGAGCTAAATATAAAAAGACAAACACTGGAAATTTTCATAAGAAACTAAAATGTTTGTATTATAAAATATGCTGCAGATAATACATACCACATTAGACTCATATAGTAATTAAATATTGACAGAAGTTTTGGCAGAAGTTAAAAAGTTGAAATATTGGTTAATGTCAACAA
>NW_007731378.1:35039-40934 GCF_000696425.1 Galeopterus variegatus | reverse complement strand
AAAATGTGAGTTGTTCAAGTAGATGACAATCTACATCAACAGCATCTCACACTACTGTCAATACACATCTTCACAAGGATCTGGTAATGCAATTGTTTCTCCTTTTTCAAATCTGACAAGAGCCTCCGTCTGAATGCAGTGTAACCTTAACCCCTGCACTTTCAAATGCTACAGTTTTAATTTAAAATTTTACTGCTTTCTTTCTGTCTTTCAAATTAACTACAAAGAAAATCTCCAGAAGAGTTTGGTTTTTTCTTTTAGAGACTCTACAATGGGAAATTCCCTAAAAAATAGATAGATAAATTTTCTGAAAAATTGAAGATATGCATCAGTGTCTTGNTTTTCCTAATTCGTCTTTAAGAGTTCTTTTTGCAATAAGGATGGAATCTTTGTGGTTTTTTTGTTTGTTTGTTTAAATAGTAGAGAGTAGGATAATGGTTACCAGAAGCTGGGAGGGGTGGGGGCAGATTAGAGGTGAACTACTGGGGACAAAACTGTGCTGTCCAGGCTAAGTGAATCATTGTGCAAGATATGCAGGCATTGAAACAACACACTGTACCCCACAAAAATAAATATAAATAAAATTGAATTTAAAAAATTTTCTTTTAATCTGAATGATTTTGCTATATGACCTTGGGATATTTCTTTAATCTTTATATTCCTCACTAAATGAATTAGATGATCTCTGAATTCTTCCTGGTTCTGACATTCTAAAATATCCCTGATTAAGAAGTTGAGACCTGAATTTTTACTTCTGTGCACAAAGAGTATAGGTACAAGTTTTCCAGGATAATTTCATAAGTGTCTAGGAGAGTCCAGAAATGTCATCCCTTTCCTAGAAAGCCTTCATTTTGTTCTTTCATTCATCTAGCACATCATTGTTACATGTTCGGTTCATGCAAAGACCGAACACCTGCTATCATAGCCCTTCAGCATCCTTCTGGCACAGCCCTCACTACACTGAACCAATGGATCTGAATAAGGTCTGTCTGCACCATTTAAATGTGAACACATTCAGGGCACCTAATATTATTTCCTTCATCTCTGTATTTCCTGGATCTCACATAGTATTGAAAACATAGTAAATACTTAATTACTATTTCCTAAATTATCATAAAGCTGAGAGAAAAGTCATGACTCTCAAATTTCTCCTTGAAATTAAAATGGACTTCCTTGAGAAGCACATTTGAGGTATATTCTTAGTAGCCTTTCCTACTTAAGCTTCGATATCTCTTGCCAGACATGATTCTCAGGCATAAGAGTAATAATGCTCTAAACAAAATGCCATCTTTGTGGGAAGATTAAAATAAATCATCATGCCTTGGTTACCTCACACTTTGAGCGTCGTTGCTATTTTAACCCCCTCTCCCAAAACAGCAAGACAATTCTGTTAGGAAACCTTTCTGACAAGTATACATGGTGGCAGGGGGCAGGGGATAAATATTTTATCTTAATAATCTGCATCAGAATTTTAGGGAGAAAACCATGTTTGAGGAAATGGCTTACATAAATATTTTGACAGGGCATGTCTCATTTTGGATTTTCCCAGAAGCAGACCCTGAAACAAAGATTTGAGAACAAGTGGTTTATTTGGGGGGAGAACTTATAAAACTTGTCTGAAGAGTGCATTGAGAAGAAAGGAAAGGAACCAGTCAACTATGCATTGTCAGCTAAAGCTTAAGCACGCTGGGGAACTGTAAGACTCTTTGTAGAACATATTCTGAGTCAGTGCACTCAAGGTGAAGTCATTGAATGAGGATTGTCTGAGGATAGGATATTCCCTAGTACTTCTGGCTTACCACATGCGTGGTCACATGGGTGGAGCTGACACTGATGACTAAGAAAACCCTAAGACAAAGAGATACAGATGCTATGGTTGAGTTCTGGCCTGCAAGAACTAATATGGTATTTACATGAGAAAAGAATAAGGATTTCAGGATATGAGGGGAGAAGGATGTAAAATTCGAATGGAGAAATGGAGAAACCACCCAAGCAGACACTATACCTTTAGGAACAGCAAATTAACATCCTAGCAGCAAAGTGGCTAATGAAAGTTTATGAACAAGGATGTCTGATGTTCAATTTGTGATTGCTTATATTGCTGAGATCTAAACCCCTTCCTCCATTACCAGCCCTGTTCCCAATTTTCAGTATAGTCAGCTTTATATGAAGGACTTGTGACTGGACTTTTTTTTTAAGTTGAAATTAAAGAAAGGTCTGAATTTCATAGTTTGGTTCAACGTGGTGCGAAACAAAGCCAGGACAAGCATGACATTGGGATAATCCGTAAACACCCCTAATTCACTGGAAGCAGAAGTGCAGAGCCACAGGCGACCACGAGGCAATGAGCACCTCCAGAATTTCAGATTTTTTTAAGAAATGTGGAATTATATCCTCAAATGGTGGTTTATGGAACACTTACCCAGATCTCAAAGGTTAGGAGACACAGCTAACATAAGTAAGACACACATGGAATTAATCTTTTACATATTAACAGTTCATTTTCCACCACTCATACCCACTTACTACAGGGAGCCCCCAATTTACACACAGAAGGCTGTATTACACATACAAAAATAATGGTGAGAAGTGAATCATTTTTCATTTTCCCAGAAAAATGTTAGGTATAAAAGGCCATGTGGCCATATGCTGGACCACATTTCTTCCTTGTTTGTGCAAATGATTCTATAAGACTTTGAGCACCTACCAAACTTCTCTGGTCAACAGTTTCTACCCTGTTCAAAGAGGAGTTTGAGAGATCCTCAGTGTCTCTCGGTGCTTTACTAACTCTTTAAGATTCTTGATTTGATTTTAAGCATTTACAAACATACAGCATTAGACTGAAGGAAGTTGAAGGCTGGTGCCAAATTTTATTTGTATTATTCTGATAGCGATGCTCTTTATCCTCTCACTTGTCCTTCTGACAACTTTATCAAAAACTTTCTGATGCTCCAGTCAATGTTGATTTCTATTGGCTATTTTCTCTTTGTACCCTGTTCATCTATTCACAGCTCTGTCAAGCACTTATCACATATAGTGTTTACCTGCCTCTAGAGAATGAACTCTTTGAAACAGAGCATTAAGCTTTTATCTTAGCAACCCACACTTAGCATGACACCTGAATGTATAATTACTCAATAACAACTGGTTGAATAAATCAATGAGTAAATGAATGAATGACTTGGATCACCTATAGCCCCTAACACCCTTCGGTGATGACGCAAGTTAATTAAGTTTGTAATTGATTATTTTCTTCAAGATCTTCCAGAATTCTTTAAAGAAACTTCAGAAGTTAGTCAGAGTAAAGGCAGGGCAAGAACCAGCTTGGGTGTGGAGAAGTTTGTCTTTTCATTTTTAGACTGAGACCACATAGAACCCCTTATTTTGAATACCTTCAAATGGCAGTGCTTAGGGTTTTAATTGTATACTGTGTTTTAATTCCTAATTTACAGATAGGTCAGAGAAATTGTTTTTTACCATAATTCCCTCTCTGTTTCAAGATACGCTTGAGGAAAAAAGTGGTTGGATTTGATTTCCACAGGATTATTATAATCATTAAACATTTACTGAGAACCTCGTGTGAGTCAAACATTTGCTAGAGGTTACAGAAATACAAAGCAGAAAATGTGGCTCTTGCCATTACAAGCTCATAAAGTGATATAGATACCTCCACACAAAGCAGAGTGCAATTGTTAGGGCTCAGAAGATGTTATCCCCAAAATATGGTGCTTTGACATGCTGGAAAAAAGAAGCAGCTTCAAGGTCTCTCTGACTTTCCCCCTCTCCTTCTCCTGTCTCTCAGTTCTCCTTCACTCTCCAAAAAAACAGGATGGAGCTGGTTCCCTGGTCTGCCTAAAGTTTGAACCTGCAAAGGAAGAAGACAATTACCTCTGTTCGTTTCCCTGAGTTTTCATTAACTTAAATCATAGCATAGGAAGGAAGACTAAAGTCTGTCAACACACCTGGACAGACTTTTTCACATACCATTATCTTCTATTTCATCCCCATTTAGTATTTTAAAGAAAATCATTTACCAGTCACTGTCTGCTCTGCAGGCCAAACAGACTTTGTCCCAGACCATTTTTTATTCTCCAGGCTCACCGAGTTTCCCTGAAAAGCATTTGCTCCTAATCCCCCATCTCTCCTTTCTCTATGGAAATGGGTATATAAGCATCTGCACCCCATTGGGTTTTGGGGCAATCACTATCTTGCATTGACCCTCCCAGCACATTGCAATAAAATTTGTTATGCCTTTTATTTATCTTAATTGAAACTTGACAGTTGATTTTTCAGTGAACCTTCAGAGGGTTGCAGGGGAAGTCTTCCTTTCACCCCTAAACAATACAATCCCCCCAAAAGAAGCAGTAAGTTCTCCAGGGTTTTAGAGGACTGAGGAGGACTGGCCAGGACGGGCTAAGGCATCAGCAATACAGGTGGGAAGTACTTCATGAACTTAGATGTCGGATGAATACTTCAGAGAGATGAGTGGGGAACACACAAGCAGGATTAGTGCACACACATACTGCACAATAGGACTGAAGCCCTCTAGGGGAGGAAAAATTGCTTCCTTCTGCCTTTCTAGGTAGAAGACTGTGGCTGGTCTACAAATTAAATTAACATAAGACAGATTAATAGGAAAAAAACAATTTTAATTACATAGGCATAGGGATTCCACAAAAATATGAGACACAAAGAAGCAGCCAGATGATTGAGGCTCATATACCACCCTGAGCTTCAGAAAGGAATAGAAGATTGTGGCTTCTGGGAGGTGGTAAAGACAAAAATGAAATGGTGAGGGGAGGAAATGAATGGCCAATAAAGATTACTACATTATGCCCATAAAATCTCTAAGGTGATAAAAGTTGTCCCAAAGTAGCTCTCTTCCTGGTATAGAAACCCATACTAATAAAAATTTCCTTTATAAACGTACATCTCTTTATAAATGGGTAAACTTTCAGAGCTTATGTGTCTGCAGTTTCTCAAAATAACCTGCTCAAAATAATCAATATGCCAAAAAGGCACATTTTAGGGTGGCATATTCTGGTCTCCTACAGTCATACTTCGGGGTGGTATGTCCTGAGCCCTATCATCCACATGTTGTTTATTATGTGAAATGATGCTAATATTTTATATTGGATTATATCACAGTAAAATTCTAGTCAGTAAATTTCCTTCAGAAATTGTTTTGTGGTGAAATCAATTCACAGGTATCAGCCAACAAATATTATGAGGTTCTTTTAAGGACTTTCTGTGCCTGTAAGTCATACCTACTATTGTTCCCTTTTCCCCTTTAGAGTCATCACTAATCATTATAACATTCAGTATCATGTAAAAACAAGAAAGAGAAAAAGAATATGACACAGAGTCTAAGAACTCTTACTTTAAGCCCAGACAGATCTGTCTGGCTTAATTCTAACTGGTTCTGAATTCTAACTCTATCGCTTACCAGCTGTGTATGGTGTCCCTGGGCAAGATACTGAGGAGGATTTAAAAGCCTCAGTTTCTTTCTCTGTAATTTTGGGGTGATTATAGTGATTATTGTGAGAAATGTCCTCACCCATCGAATGCCAAAGGATGGACATGGAGACATGAGGCACAGTGAAGCGAGACTTTAATAACAGCCTTGCAAGTCCAGGTGTCTGTGAATGGGACAGGCACATGGAAAAGGGCTGTAGCAAGCAATTTATTCCCTAGTTCACAAGTCCCTCCCCCCACTTCCTCATTGGCTGAGTACTATGGGATGCACAATCTTCCCAAACAATGCCTAAAATTTATTTTTTATTTATTTATTTTTTTTTGTCTTTTTCCATGTCCGGCAACAGATCGCAACCCTCAGTGTTGCCCCCGTTCCGGACCGGGGGCCAGCAATGGGATTGCAACCCTCAGTGTTGCCCC